>NC_056727.1:42717755-42785255 GCF_019279795.1 Protopterus annectens | reverse complement strand
CTCTGCAAGAGAAAAACAGATGATTGTATGTTGAATTTAACTGTGACCCTGGGTTCACTCAAGTAGCATCAGTTGATAGATGGCCTCCTGACAATTGTCAGGTGGCATGATACCAGTGTACCAACATGAACTACTCTTCTCATTTCTCCATGGACATTAGCCTGGTACACACCTAGGAACACCTGCACCTATGGACCTTAGTATTGACAAGTGTGTCAGTGTGCATCACTGAAAATAACGGTGTCTGTGTGTTTGTAAACTTGTATTTGAAAACACTCTGAGGGACTTCTCACCCACTACACCCCCCCCATTGCCATACTTAAAAACAGCTGCTGCTGTACTTGACGTTAATGAACCTTGTTACACTATTTACCCTATGGGCTACCTGGAGCTTTCAGTACCAGCATAACACTGTTCTACAAATGGGTAGATAGGCATGGGTTACCCTCTGAGTCCTGGCAAGTGTGTGTATGTGTGTGAGTGAACATATTTGTAGGAGACAGCATTCTGAGGCCACATTCTCCAAATATAATAAACCTTGCCATACATTATAAGGGATAGTGATGTTGCTGACATTAGGAGAGCCATAAAAAACCTTCACCCTACTATCCCTGTGGCATGTGCAATAAATGCATATCCCTGTAGTAGCACTGATTAGATAGACAACGGGTTGTATTGCAGTCATTGTTAATGTGTGATTGTGGGTATGTCAGAGCATTATCATGGGTTTCATTGAGTACAATATCCAATGTGGGGTGTGGGTACTGGGTATACTTTCTTTACTCCATGGTACCTCCAGTACATGTCCCAAGGTCCACTGTATGAGGACCGCTATCACCATCAATCATACAGGTAACTGATTACACTATTCAGCCCAATGATGCATGTGCATACCCAACAGTCAATATGCATGACATATGGCACTCAACAGCATGCACTGCAGCAATACTCAATTGTTGTTACTAACATTATACATCTCTGTGATGCTTGAGTTGTGTTAGGTGATGCCCCCTCCCCTGGAACACACTGCACCCATGCACACATTATTGCTGTGCACCTGTACAGCACATTGGAATGTACTGTGCACCATACCATTGGTGAATGTGTATATGTGTGGCAGTTATATTTGCTCTGCTGATCACAGCCCTATGTGTTTGTCTGACACATACCTGGAATGATATGAGGACTGATGTCAATAGTTAATGCCTGACCTCTGATTTGCAGATCTCATCATTAGCAGTGCATGTAAGAGCAATAAGATGCAATTACACTGACAACCTTCAAAGCTTAATGTGGATATGAGGAGTGTACACACCCATCTTGACATGCCAGCCTCTTCCATGATTTGCAATGGGGCCACAATACTGCATAAGTTAACATTACACACACCTGATATGTGACATATTACCTGTGCAATCCAATGCAGTATCAAACAAATGTGTTAGTTGTGCAGATGCTGAATGAGATGCATACAATATGTGGGTTGCATAAGTGTGCACACCCTTAACAGAATGGTTTGTTGCAGCACCTGTTAAGTGAACTACAGCAGTCACTATTCCTGGAAGGGGTCTACTAGCATGGTCCATCTTCACTTGCCATTATTTGTTCACTCCACCCTACAAATGTCCCCAACTCTGCCGGATTGCAAGGTCAGCTCATGTGCACAGCCCTTGGAGGTCACACAGTGCCTTCACTATTGCTGTGGAGTCAGGGTTATGTCTGCACAATTCATGACTTTGACTGAGTTCAGATACAGCCATTCTTAGTGAACACTGGATGTATGCTTCAGTTCACTGTTGTGTTTCAGGATGACACCCCTCCCCATCCTCAGTCTTATTGCAGATGCTTGACAACTATGGGCCACACATGAGTGATATTTTGCAGTGTTCCAAATTCCAAATGCCATGTCTACTGGCCTAGCTCTTGCTAATGAACAGCAAACCTAAAGGTGGACACTGCCAACAGCAAGGAAAAATGGGGATGGTGGCCCTGAGGTGAAGTGAGGTGTTGCTTGTGACCCACATGTATCTTTATGAATACTGTCTGTGGGTTTCAGCCTTGGTCTCATGTCACCATTACACATTGCAACATGTGCCTTTGGGAGACATGATGTTATGCATATGCTACCTGTAGAGAGCCCTGGATGATGTTTCCTGCAGAAAAACTCTTCTGTTTGATTACCCTAACCTATAGGCCACACTTATGCAGATTCCAGGCAATTGTCAACACAGGTACTGCACAGGCAGTATTTGCTAGACATTCCTGCAAGTCCCTTAGTGTTGTTGCATGTTTCTGGGCAGCCTCCATGACCAGTTTGCAACATGTGTTGTCATCTGTTTTGGATGGGCATCTGTTTATTTTCTACATTAATATTTTCCCATACTTCATACACACATACATGACTGTCTGCACTGTTTGCCATTGTATATAAAATGATGACGTAAGGCTAGTTTTCCCACTCCTGAGTACTACTTTTTGGATATGGGATTTATTTCATGGTTTGTAAGATGTGTGCAAGCCACGGCTGCCTCTGTTGCAGGTGAGTGGGAAAATGTCATGGACATACTTCTTGAACATCAGACCATTACTTGGTGTGACATTGAGGCCCTATACTTGATGGAAGGTGTGTACTCAAGAAGACTGAATGCTGTCAGTACCTCACAAGCTGTTTCCACAATAAGTTATTTGGAGTGTGTGCACACATATGCTTCCAGTGTTTGTTAAGGTATGTATTCCCCATATTTGTTGTCGTAACATAGGATTCCATATTACACATTCATTGCTCATGGTAGGATCACATTACAGGTTGTAAAAGGTGTGGAATGTAGTATTGTGATTTGCCGTTGCTTAGATAAGAAACAGTTGCCATTGTAATAGTGGTTTATGCACTATTGTAGCCACTGTATAAGGGTAATGTTTCAGACATGTCCCTACTGTAGGCCATTTGTCCTGCAATTATGTTCATCTCTGTCCACAAATCATGCATTGACAGGTTGTTAGTTATGCTGCAGGACTCTTACATATCCTACAGATATGCCACCATGGTGACCACTGGGTTGCAGTGCAGTTAACAGCAACAATATGTTAACATGTACAGCATGTATTATGGGTAGGTGTGTTAAATGTGTGCATGGCAAATAGCATGGTCATAACATGGCCGGTGTATTGGCAAACCTGAAAAAAACAACTCCATACTCATCAGCTACAGGCTGCTGCCCAAATTGTATACCAGAGGGACCTAAATAGTTGTGTGAGAGACGTAATGTCAGTAGCCACACCTATGGCAATGGTACAGTGTGGGAGCAGCATTTCAGCACATCAACAGTACAAACCCACAATACTAAAGATTATGCACATCTGTTCATTACTACACTGCAGCAACAGACTATCTTATCTGACATATGCATGTAAATACTTTACAGATGAAAATGTATAAGCAACAGTGGTCTACTAATGTGCCCTGAGGCCTTACCTGCATGCTCCTCATCCATTGTGTGGGGGGCATCCACCTCCACAATGTTGTCTTCAGCTTGCTGGCTTGGCTGGCGGGTGGGTGCCCCAAGGCTGGTGAGGAGTTCCTCAGAATCGGTCAGTGGGGGCTGGATAGCATGACCCCCACCTGTGGCTAGCTGGTCCCTGTTAACTGCAGCAGCACACTGACGGGCATGGAGGATGAGATCTGTGCAGTGATGCTGCATCTGCTCATAATTGCATTTGTGCAGGTTGACATTGTTTACCTTGTGGATGAGCTTATTCCACAGGGAGGTCCTCTCCTGCAGATCACGGGCCCTCTGTTTAAAAGGATGGCATGATGGACTATGAGGTATTGAATTATTGCATCATTTTCCAGGGGTATGCATGTGGGAAAACATTCCCGGGACACTGTATGTGGAAGACATAAACAGGAAAAAAGGTCAGAAGACCTCATACAGTTGTCCACATGCACATCAACAGTGGGTATTACTTGCAAATAATCCAGACTATACCATAACGCTGTAAGCTATCATGGCTTGTACATCTTGGATTACACTCCTGGCCCTGACCTGTCCAGTTCCCCCATGGCATAATTCACTACACACAATTCATTTCTGTGTAGTGGGATGGCAGTGGCCATCTTTCATGTGGATGGTGGCATGTGTGTGTTTGACTGTAGTCTGTGATGGCACTTGAGCACATGCTTGTGTTCATGTAGGAGGCAAACTACAATGTTTTTATGCCCCATGGAGACTTGCTGTTGTTGCCATCAGTCAGCATTATGTCCATACTCACCACTGATGCAGGCAGGATTGTTGGTGATGTGCATATCCCCCTGTAGTACTGTTGTGGACAGGGTGCCACTGTTCCTGCCTATCCTATCTGATGCAGGTTGCCCGTATCCATGGCATGTGTGTATGAGGTGTGCTTTACCCCCAGCACAGGTTGACTTGTGTTACTGGCTCTGAGACTGAGTACATATGTGTAGACATGGTTGCAAGTGACCTTGGTGGTTTGGATATGTCTGATTTCTAGTCATAGTCAGCCTTACAGGAGGTCACCTGTGAACCTGCATTGTTTGCTCAGATAGAGGTGCACTTGGTTCCAAGTTGTGGTCTGCACCTATGTGTCCCTGTACAGCCACTATAGCAACCTATTATGTGCTTTGTGTCTTGGTGGTGTCCACCAAGGGGTATTACCCTATCATTGGTGGAGGATGGATGTACAGGTAAGGTACTGCTGATTCCATATAGCTACAGTGGATATGAAGTGTACACACCTCTGTTACAATGCATGGTACTTGTGCAATTGGAACATGACCCCACAAAAGCACATGTCAACACAACCCCCACCTGTGATGTGCCCTACAGCCTGCTCAGTTCAATAGGGAACATGATTTGTTCTGTGGAAACATATAGGTTCATAGGTGTGTACTAGAATAATGGTTCTGGAGCCTTTACAAGCCTATCCCATAGGAATACCCTGGCATCGTGCCACTCAACCTTATTTCCCACTGCCTCTGTTGAGTAAAGCCACTGGAGTGATCCCTGTGGTGAATTTTCTATTACCCATCCACTCATCAAGATTTGTCTTGAAGAGGGCCAGTGAGGTGCTCTGATTGACGTGTATGGGAAGTCTATTCCATAGCATGGACAGACTCTGGGTTATGATCCTGTAACTCCAGCATATGGGAAGTAATACTCAGTACAGTAAGCCAGTTGAATGTGTGTACACACCCTTACACTGGTATGTTGTGTAAACACCTGCTGAGATGATTACAGCATCCATTTGTCTTGGTTTGTACTCTAACATCATATCACATCTTCACTTGACAATGGTTGCTCACCTTCCATAAAACAGCTTTGTTTCTTTTTCAATAGAATTGCACAGGTTATGGGTCACATTTGAGGTGAGAAACGCTTTGACATGACTTCTTGTGGTCTCATTGGCATACAGCATACAGACGTGGCATTCCAACAGGGGTGTGTACACTTTGATATCCAGTGTATATGGGTGTAGATATAGCTGTTAGTGGTAGGCATGAATAGTGGGTCATAACACAGTTGTACCCTTCTCTGATTGCTACGTGATAAGCATGCCTACTGTACTACCCATATCAGTGTCATGGCAATGCAACAATCAGTAGTAGTACACATTTTATTTTGTGGTATGCAGTGACAGTGATATTACACACATGTGCAACATGTACATCCTATTCTCCTGACTGCTTGTGACCCATGTTATTATTTTCATGCCTTTCAGCTGAACATTTGTGTTCTATGTCATTATAGCACACTGTATTTACAGTCTTGCAGCTCAATCATATGTCTCAACCTTTTATACCAGGACTTCTGGTCATTGGTCCACCTCACTGGGTGACAAAACAGGGAAGTCAATTTTGATAACATATCACTATAACTGCCATAACACAAGTATATGTGTAAGTGACTACAGATATCTGTCTCAACTGTGAACTTTGTCCAGAAGAACACTGTACATTTGAATGCTATTAATTCAATATATCACGTGCAGTTTAACACACACATCTGCAACAGTGCTTTACTATGCTCATGCCCTAAATAGGTATCTTAGATTTACAATACAAACATGCATAATACTCACATTCACAGGTAACTTATGGATATGGGCAACATTCCATTAACTGGCCTAGCAGTGGCACAGACACGACAGTTTGAAAGGCACTCTAGTGATTGCCATATGTGAGCTGTCCTTTCCCAGGGTGTGTCAGGCTTCCCATCTGTGACCCAACCTATCCACCTCTTAGAGCATCACATGTGGGCAAAGCCTAACATTAGGGGGGATATATAGGGACAGATCATAGATATGCCTATTACAAACCTATGAAGTTTGTGCATGATACATTTTGAATTACCATGACTGTTCTGAAGGTGGTGGGGTCTGAAACTCATGTGTCTGTCATGACTTCATTACTTCCACCTTCAGGAACAGAACAAACACTATGATGGCTGAATCTTGACATTCTGTGCAAATCTGCACAGTTGACAGGTATGGCCACTGCAGACAGAGCCAGATGCTATGTCCATAGCATTTGTTCAGCAGGACATCATTACAGCAAGTATTGATGGCACATATACATCTTTCATAATCATCTATCCCATTATTACAGACCAAGTACTACATTCAATTATATGTTTATATGTTTCACATACCTGGTTTATCTTCAGGTTCTTTTTGTGTACAGGATGTCTTCCTGTTTCTTATTTCAAGATTTTTTTTATCTCTCTCTCTCTCTCTCTCTCTCTCAGTCTCTCTCTCTTGCAATCTCTCTCACTCTCTCTCTCTCTTTCGCTCTTGGTCTCTCTCTCTCTCTCCACTACTAGGATCGAGCTTGTTTGAGTAGGTTAAAGCATGGCTTTTGTAGGTGATGCTCATGTTCAGGTGATGGCCTTTGCACCAATTGGTGTTCCCCACTTGCTAATTGCATGCAGGCAGCTGTGTAGGTTTTCCAATAGCCAATGTCACAGCAACCCACTACTAATAACTGCATCATGTGGGTGTTGTCCCTTTACCTTTCCTGCATTGAAGACATCCTTCCTGAGTGTGGGCAGCAATGTTAAAGACAGCAGGTAGCAATAACTCTTACAACAGGACTTGTGGACAGAGGCCAACTACATGTTTGCATAAGGTTCCAGACCTAGGGACAGTGTGTGAATATTGCTGTTATATGCATTGAATACTGATAGTTTTACAGTGTTTGTGTGTACATGCTAGTTTTGCATGGAATGCAGTCTGTCTGCATAGCTCTCAACTGTGGGCCTAACCACATGATGGCCAGAGGATTGGCTGTTATGTTTTGTCTGTTCCCCACACAGGTCTTGCCCTTGACATATCAGTGACATTCTCCATTGATTGCTATCAGTCCATGGCAACATCCATTTGTGTTTCTGACTTCATATTCCTGATTAAGGGTATGTTGCAACCAATCCTGTAACACCAGCAACTTTCACAGTGTATAACAGCAATATTTCAAATATGGCCCTGTGTATCAGCCTCTGTCCTCCACCTATATACCAGGCTTTGTCCAAATGTCATGCAGTAAGAGTTTGATAGGTATGGTCTATCATTATTTAGTGCTAACATTCCTGCTATCATTCCAGTGATGCTGTGGACTCTAACACAAGTTGAAGGGTAAGGTCCATATAGATGAGGGCTACAGCAGGACAAAGCACATGTGACCCTGTACAGTCTGGAGGTCAGTGTATGGAGAACACTGTTATATGCTCTTGTAAGACATTTTATGGGGGGGGTATTGTTGAAAGTTTTTAACCTAGGCTGTTACAAAATGTGTGGGATATCAGTAATACAAATCATTAAGGTATATGGCTGCACATTTGCATAAGATTCACCATGGGAACAGAGGTGGGCTACAACTTACTGTCTTTCACACAGTTATGTTTGTCACTGTGATAGTGATGTTTTAAGTTATGCATTATGTAATGGATACATTTACATTGTGACAAATGATACTTTTCCCCCTAAGGGGTTGAGTACAGAGCGTAATTGGAGGCTGTTTAACTACATCTTTAATTAAGTGTTGATTGATTCTTATCTTCAAGGCAAGTGTGCTTTTTTACTGTTGTACTGCTTGAAGGCTTGAGCCTAGACAGGAAAGTATGCTATGATTTGTAGATTACTGTATCATATGTTTCCTTTGAGAGTTGCACTAATCAGTTATTATGTATTTGAAACACCTAAATGCTATAAGAAATGGCATAAACAACTGAAATAGTACACAAATAAACATTTATATGTATGCAAACTGTGTGTGGAGCCATGTCCTTTGCATTGCATGTGGGTATATGTTTCATGCAATAATTCTCATTTGTAGGAAAGAATCAGACACTGGCCATTTGAAGAGGTGGCAACTGTGGGAATAATCACTGTTTGATATTCTGTGCACCCTTTATATATATATATATATATATATATATATATATATATATATATATATATACATATGTGTGTGTGTGTGTGTGTGTGTGTGTGTATCATTTCAATGTTTAGTGCTTCCACATTGTACATTCCCTATGGTAGACTGACTGTTCTGCATGATATATTAGTGAAATCATCCCAACACCTTACAGCTGAGATGGCTTAGTGGTAGCTTGCTGTGGCTATGTTGTGCAGGGTCCTAGGTTCAAGACTTGCAAGTGTTGGTTATTTTGTTGCAAGGCAGAACAGTTCACCTGTGGAGGAAGGGATAATGGCTATAATTACAAGAGGTCCCTATTTTGGGCGCGTTCACCCCCATTTACAGTGCCTTTGGTCAGACGTTTTGCAGTGAGAGGTTCAGAGTGTGGATCCGATGTCCGAATTCACTACATACATATATACATACATATATAAATACACATATACATATATAAATACATTTTCTCTACTGTTGAATGACTGTGCTTCATGATATGTTTGAGAAAACATCAGACTTCTCTACAGCTCAGATGGCTCAGTGGTAACTTGCTGTGGCTATGGTGTGCAGAGTCCTGGTTTCAAGACTTGCAAGGGTTGGTTATTTTGTTGCTGGGCAGAACAAGGGCTGTTGGATACAGAGTGATTAAGGTACTTTTAAGCAGTTGTAAGCGGGTTTGCACGGCGGTAAGCAATGCTAATTTCCTGTTAAATATGCTTACAGACAGCCTGAAAAGTGCTTAATCTGTGTAGCATTGTTTAGCACCATGAAAACAGGCTTAGTCCTGCTTACTACTGCTTAAAAGTACTTACTCCTACTTATCCACGTGCTAATTTCTTTAAAACAGAAGAAAAACAGGGTGATAGAAAAGTGGTGAAAAGGGGGGCATACAGAGGAAAATATGATAGGGAAAGTAGCTAGGGATGTGCAGGACAGGTGTAGGGCACGTCTATAGCTGTCCATTTCTTCTACAGTATCAGCTGTGCATATATACTGAATGTGGAGGTATATTTGGAAAATCAAACCACAGAGAGAGGGGTGAGGACACCAATAATGTATTGTGAAGCCAATTTGACCACATTACATGTGTATTTTGCGCATAGCGCAGCATCGGGCAGCGCCGCTTAATTGGGTTTAAACCATTCTCGGCACCACAAAATCTGCTCTTCACTTTCTCCCTTAGAACTGATCTAGTTCTCATAATAAACCCTCTATTCCCACTCTAAAGCCTGGCACTTGCTCACTAAAGCAATTATATAAGTCAGCACTAAAAAATTAAAAGCACTACACCCTCACAAACTCCCCTTGAGTACTTTGTTCCCCACTGGCGCTTTTTTTCTATTATAAAGGAATTCCCAGTACTATTCTAGCATGTCCAAAGGTCAGTTGTCAATATCCTCTCTGGTCCAGCTGGTGAATCTGGGAATCTTGAGGCAATGTTACAACTGCCTCATTTACACAGAAAACCCTCTCCTCCTCCCAACAAATTCCAACACATGTGAGAGATGCAACCATATAGCCAAACTGGAGGCTAAGCTCTCTCAACTCAGTACTGGTGTAACCAGTCAGGAGGAGAAGGAAACCAAACTCACTACAATTCCAGTCTCACATAGACCTACCACGACAGCAAACCAAACACATAAACACATAAAAACATACTCAGATGCTCTAAATAAAAATCTGCCTAAGCAGCAGAGATCTCCAAAGCAGACACCCAAGCAACCGCTACACCAAAACAAAACACGTGCAACACATAGCTCGCAAAGCCAGTGTGCTGAACAGTCACAGCCCTTAAGGCTAAACAACACACCTGCTACACTTGTAATAGGTGACTCTATCATCAGGCACACTGACGTCCCGCTCACCAGGCTGAACAAGGAGAAGGTCACGGTGAGCTGCCTGTCGGGCGCTAGGATCCGTCACATAACACAAGCACTCAAGTCACTTCAAGGCAAGTACAAATATGACTCAGTCATTGTCCATATTGGTGTGAATAACCTGAGATGTACCTCCCTGGACTACATGAAAAGAGAGATAGAGGAGCTCTCTGAGCATGTAGCCCAGACCGGTATTACCCTGACCTTGAGTAGCATCTTACCCTCACCAAGAATGATGCCACAATATGAAGACAAGATGATCAATTTCAACAATTGGCTTAAGTATTGGTGTCATTCAAAAAGGATCCAATGCTTGTCTGCCTGGGATGACATGCTCGACAAGCCACGATGCTTCACTAGGGACGGCTTGCACCTGTCACCCCTGGGCTTTCAGATATTGGCAAAGGCTCTTGCCACCCCCATAGTGCCTTCTTTAGGCAAGGCTCAAAAGACAAACCCACCTCCATAGGTATCACAAGGGATAAGAAACTAAGAGTAATGCTACTCAATGCCAGAAGTCTAAACCTCAAGATGCACACACTCGAAACTCTCCTTAGCATGGAGAACATCGATATCTGTGCAGTAACAGAAACCTGGTTCAAGGCTCCCGAGAGCACCCCAGTACTACCAGGTTATACTTCATACAATGTTTTTCGGCCCCAAAACTTGGACCGAACCACAAAAGGAGGGGGAGTATCAATATTCATTAAAGATACCAACACCTCCAGGTTGGTGGCACAGCACGAAGCATCAGAGACTATCCATGTGCAACTAACAGTGGGTAAAACTGCCTTCCAGTTTATAGCCTGCTACAGATCACCCTCCCAAACCCAGGAACTCCACTCGGCCTTCCTGAGACCACTGGAAAATATGAAGGTCTCTCCAAACACCATTATATTGGGCAACTTCAACTACCCTAACATAGACTGGGAGCATTACTCTAGCTCCAACACCCTAGCCCGAAGGTTCCTAGAATTTATAAACTCAAATGCTATGGAACAACTTGTTGCCACTCCCACAAGAGGGGAAAACATACTGGACCTGATCATCACCAACATGGGGACTCTGTGCTCCAGACCAGAAGTGTATCCCTCAATGGTAAGATCAGACCATAAACTAATCTCACTAGATATTCACATCCCGACCCCAGTCCCTGCCCAAAAAAACACAGTGAAAAACTTCTCTAAAGCAAATTTCACACTCCTCAAAACTGAGGTGGAATCCTTCAATGATCCCGGGCCTGTGGAAAATATGGCCCAGACCACAGAATCCTATATAAACACATTCTATGAACACCTTCAGGAATACATGGATCATGCAATCACAAATAAAACCAAGACCCAATCCTCCAAAGTTAGGCGTCCTGTCTGGTGGACCCCAGCCATAAACAAACTATACAATAGAAGGAGGAAGCTACTACATGATAGAGCAAAATCCCAAAAAGGGAAGGCATCTCTGATCAGTATTAGCAAAAAACTACGAGCACTCATAAAATCGTCTAAGGCCAGCTGTGAGAGAAAAATTGCACAGGACACTAAGGATAATCACAAGGCTTGCTTTAGTTATGTTAGGAACCTGAGTGGGAATTCCTAGATATGCTCAGAATTAGTCCAGCATGACAAAAAATACACCGAACCCACAGACATTGCCAACATCCTAGCTGACAGGTTCAGCGCAAACTCCCCCCCCCCTTCCCCACCAAAAGGGCAAATATCTATCCCAGCAGAGTGCTGCCCCCCTGACATCTCAGATGCTCAGGTAAGAGCCGCCTTCTCCAAAGCAAAAAACACAGCATAAGTGGGACCAGACAGTGTCTCGGGCTGCATCCTGCATGAACTCCAAGAAGAAATAAACCCAAACATAAAACTACTGTTCAATCTCAGCCTTACTACAGTATATGTACCCAAAGAGTGGCGTACAGCAACAGTGGTCTCTCTCCACAAAGGTGGTGCCTCAATGGATCCTGGAAACTATCGTCCCATAAGCCTGACTAGCTTGGTCTGCAAAGCTATGGAGAGGATCATCATGGACCTCATAAATAAAGATTTGGGGACCTACAGACACTGGATCCTACCCAGTTCAGCTTTGTTAAGGGCAGATCCTGCCTCTTAAACCTGGTTGATTTCTTTGAAACAGTCACCAAGGCCATTGATGAGGGGAAGGTGGTCCACACAGCCTACCTGGACCTTGCAAAAGCCTTCGATACAATACCCCATTCGGGCATTATAGATAAGCTCACCAGCTTAAATATAAACCCCAATGTCACTAGATGGGTTGCAAACTGGCTCAAGAACAGAACCCACATGGTTAGAATTTCTGGAGCCATGGCAGACTCCAAACCAGTTACAAGTGGCGTCCCACAAGGCTCAGTCCTGGGACCCCTCTTGTTCGGTATATATTTCTCGGAGGTACAGGCTAACACGGAAGGACTGTAGCTGACCAAGTTTGCAGATGACTGCAAACTGGGCACCATAATCGACTCTCCAGCCGACACAAGCATCCTACAAAAGGGCCTCATAGAAACAGACAACTGGTGCCAGAGCCATGGCCTCAAGCTAAACGCCAAAAAGTGTATAGTCATCCCCTTTGGCAAAAACAAAGTGCCCAAAAATTACCACATAGATGGTAATCCATTAAGTACAGAAGAAGTAATTTGGGACCTGGGGACCCAAGTTGATAGCAATCTCTCATTTGACAACCATGTGGCCAAAGTGGTTTGAAAAACATTTTATATAGCCCACCTAATCATGAAGGGATTCACATCTAGATCAAGGGAGGTCATCGTGCCTCTTTACTCATCCCTCATCAGGCCCATAATTGAGTGCAATGCCCCTTTTGGGTCTTGTACCTTACCAGACACCTGCAGCAACTGGAAAGATCCCAAAAGTACCTCACCAAGAGGATCAAAGGGCTCAAACAGATGCCATATGCTGCCCGGTTAAAGAAACTACAGCTCTACTCAGTAGCATACCACCTGCTCAGAGGCGATCTGTGCCTGATGTATAAAGCCATGTCCAACCCAGAATTAATGGACATGCTGCACCTTAGAATATCCAAATCCCATCCAGCTATGCGCTCGAGAGACTTGAACCTCAGCACTGAAATAAACAGGACATGCTGGAGGGACAGATTCATAACCCAGAGACTCCCTTCACTCTGGAATAAAATCCCAGTCCAGGTTAGGCAGAGTCCCTCATTGATTCTCTTCAAGAGGACTCTTGATGAGTGGATGGGCGATCATAGGTTTACCCCGGGTATCACTTCTGTGTCACTGTTAGGCAGAGGCACAGTATACTATCCTCGAAAAAGGGCATAGCAAAATTCATTTAAAATGGGTGGCGAAAGCCAAACGTACTCTGGCTAGGCTTATAAATGCCCTAGGGCAGATAGCCTAGTATGAACCTATGAACCTACAGTGGATAGATGTATGAAATGGACAGCTATGTATGGGGCAAATTATTTGGGTGGGAAAAGTTTGCCCTTTTCTTTTTTTTTAAGGTGACAGTGGGATGATGGGGAAGGTTAGTAGGTATATTTGGAGAGGTAGGTTGGGTATGAAGACAGATGAGACAGCATACAGAGGTGGCATATGACACATGTAAACACCTTGGATGGGGAGGGGTGTTTGAAAATTGGAAGCCCATGAGCCTCCAAATGGAAACAGTGGGACTGAGGTCCCCAGCCATGGGCAGGCACCACTGCACCTTCACTGACCCGAAGGTGGATGTGCTGGAGGCTGAGCAGAAGGGGCAGACTGACCCTCTAATTGCACCATGTGCCCCTCAAGCTGATGTAGCAGATCTCCAAACTCCTTTCAGAGCTTGCTACGCACCAAACCCCGGAAATGGCTTCAGGTGACATGATCCTGTCCTTGCCCACTCCCTGGGGGGAATGAGCCCCATCCCCTGAGGGAGTTCCACCCAAAGCTGGTGCAGGACCAGCGGATGATAAGTACATGGGGTGTGTCCCAATGCCACAGCCAGATGAGGTAGGAGAGGTGGGTCCTCTGGGTTCGGCCTTCCCAAAAGTGCTATGGTGTTACAGTTTTAGAACATATGTGGGTTTGTAGAAGTCAACACAATCCAGTAACACAATCCAGTAACACAAAACAACAGATTTGGAACAGCTGCATAGCAAACAGAACACATGCATATATGGAACCACAGTGGCCATTACAACGGCATGCAAGTTACATTGATAGCAATGGGCCACCAATGATACTATTTCAACATGGAACATTAATAGAAACACATTTCAATATTTGTTGAACAATAGGACATATGCCCCAACAGTAGGTTTGGTGTAAAAAATATCTGTTGATTTGTGTGTTTAGATTATTGTTGCAGATATGGTGGGGGGGGGGATGTCAATTAATGACTTGTATATCCTTGCAGTACTTACAACTTTAATGATCATTGCTCTAATCATTACTCTACAGATATTATTATAGAAACACATTTCAATATCTGTTGAACAATAGGACATATGCCCCAACAGTAGGTTTGGTGTAAAAAATATCTGTTGATTTGTGTGTTTAGATTATTGTTGCAGATATGGTGGGGGGGAGAGATGTCAATTAACGACTTGTATATCCTTGCAGTACTTACAACTTTAATGATCATTGCTCTAATCATTACTCTACAGATATTATTACAATACCCTATGGCCTTGATTTGGGCAGTGGTATGTTTGTACACAGTGTATACTTCAACTGTCTTATAGCTAAATTCTACTTCTCTTACCTGGTAGACCTGTGGAGGGAATGTTTGTTAACACTACCTAACTGTTTTTCACATATTCCCAGATTCCTAGTTAAAATTATGCACATATGTCTCAACCTCTTAATGCACAACATCTGGGCAATGCTTGACAAAATGGGGATACAAATAGGGACATATTTTAAATATTGATCTTATAAACTTTTAGACAGTTGCTAGAGTAACAGGATTTGTTTTAATATATAATTCCTGAAGGATTTGAGGTCTGACTCTCAAATGTATGTCATTATTTGGTGACTACAAACCTGAGATCATCCCAGTGATTTGCCAGAAAAAAAGAGGAACAAGCCAAAAATATGAGCCAATTATCTGGACATTCTGGGAAAATCTGTACAGTTGAGAGGTATGATTATGTATACAGCTTAATACCACTCCTAGGATTTGAACCATGGCTGTGTCTGCTAAAAATACCTTAATTTCTGTTTCATAGGAGTTTGCTATTTAGAAACCGCTGTCTGTTCCTTCAGTATTTTCTTTCTTGGTTGTACAATCTGACCTTGTAATTACAACAGTCTTAGACAGACATTCTTAGACATATTTTTCTGTAGCACAGTGTGAGAAACAGTGATTGACATTAAAGTACTATTAGATATCAGATCTTGGTGAATGGTACATGTCAGGCCATACAATACCAGAGTAAACACAACCAGTCCAGGATTTAGAACTTCATTGCAAGGCAGTTATGGTTTTATTTAAATATCACCTATATGGGACTATTACTGTCATATTGTCTGGTTTATTCAGTACAACCCATACACACTTTTTATACTGCCAGGTGACTTTCTACTACTTTATATTAATTTGGTATGACTACTACAAGCAGGATTGTTACTCACTAGCCTCGTGACTCAGCCTTTGCAACCTACTGGCATAGGCTTCCTGATTCACAGCCCGCTCAGCTGCAGCTGTAAAGGGAATAAAGAAATATTTAGGCATACCTATGCATCACATACACAGGGTGGACTTTGGTAAACAGTTATTGATAGGAATACTTACACACTGCTGGGACAGCACTCCTCTGCCTTGCTTCTTGGATCCACTCATCCAAGAGCTCCCTCTTCCTCTGCTTCAAGTCGGTATAGTGGTACTGGACCTGCTCACCAGTCCGAGGGATACCAGTGTCACTGATGAAATCATGGGCGAGATGGTCCAGGCTTCCTCTTTATATTGGGAGCCATGGTATTGGCCCTGCAGCATTCTCTCATCATGTTTATTTACCAGGAGTCCTACCATGACCTTGGACTCTTGTATGCCCCAGTGCTGCACCCAGGACCGCATGCCCTTGCCGACATCTGCCATACTGCCTACAGTGGGAAGCTGTAACCAGTTATGAGCTGTATTATTGCCTACAGGGTTTAAATACAGCCGATTTCCTGCCCTTTGCCATGATTGGATGGTTTTGAATATGTTGAGCTAAGTTAAGCTATGGGAAAACCTGCTTAATTAAGGTTGGCAGTGCTTAAAGGGGCCGGTTCAGCACTGCTTACCAATGAGCAAATCCACTAAGCTGGGCTACTCAGTGCTTAGCAGTCATATTTACATAATACTTACACCTGGTAAGCAGAGCTGTGCAATGCTTAGCATTGCTTATTTTTTATTTTATAAACTATCTGCTGTATGGGATAGATTCATCATTCATTACATATTATAAATTTGTTTACTGTCCCTGACATCCCCACAATTTGCTTTCATTACATTTATTCATGTGTGGCTATACTGTATGAGGCACTTGTGTTTATATGGAAGTTTCACAACTTTATTAAACTAATACTTCACATCTGGACCTACTACAGTACTCTGGTTAACAAATATATGTTATTTAGTCGCTAATTATAAAAAATGTTTATGTACTGCGTTCACATGTAAAATGCAAACTGGTTACAGTGGGTATTGGACCAGAAATGGCTGCTTGCAAACTATATGCTCTAACCACTACACTATTGCAATACTGCTTATGTTGGATGTCTCTTGCTATTTAACTTCTTGTGCTGTTTAGGCTGGCCTAAGCATAGCTAAGCAACGGGCACACCCATACAGCTATGCTTAAATTTTATCGCATGTTTAAAAAATATATATATATATATTTTTTTATTTGTACCCTTCAGAAAATCCCTGCTAATGCTTAACCTGTTATTCTATCAACTTTCTGCTTTGTGGGACGATTGTCCCCTTTGGCTTTGTCCACATTCCTTACTCTGACAGGTTGGGAGGTGTGCGCTATGTGCTTATGCTTCATCTGTTATTCTATCCACTTTTGTCTTGGTAAGGATGATTGCCCCTTATGACTTTGACCAAATTTCTTACCCTGACGGGTTTGGGGTGTTGCGAGCATTCTCGCTTGTTTTAAATTGCTGAAAGGCAATTCTGGAGTCCAGGGTGTGTGTGTATTGTGAGAGCTCTGCTCTCGGACACACCCCCTGCACTCATACATGGAACCATGTCCGTTTTAGAGCACGACAACGAGCCTTCATACATATGCATGGTGCACTGCCGTGCTGAACAGGAATGGTCCCTGCCATGCAGAAATAACTTATTCCTGTACGGCTGCTTACTGAATCCGGGGGAATCATTTTATTCTCTGTATTACTGCACTTTGATATACCACAAGAATTTACAAATATAATAAAACTTCTGTATGAGAGCACTCACACAATTTTACACACAAACAAGACAAATTCAAATCCAATAAAAATTCTAAATGGGACTAGACAAGGATGTTAGTTATCTCTCCACCTTTTTAACTTATATATAGAAGCTGTATTTTTACTTATAACTCAAAAAACTTACTATCATATCCCAGAAATTTTTAATAACAAAATTCTAACAGCCTTTGCTGATGATTTAGATCAGTGGTTCTCACTCCCTAACATAGACTTAGACAAAATTGCTGACTCAATCAATAACTTCTCAAAAGTCTCAAGCTATGAAATTCATCCTATAAAGTCCTTAATTTTCCCTATCAATCCAATAAGCCACACTGACTCTTATTTTCCAGTTTGGGGAATAAAGTTAAAAACACCCTGAAATATTTAGGCATCACCTTTGAACATAGTCTGAAACTATTCATGCAGAATAACTTACTAAAGGTGTGGTCAGATATTGATCCAGATATCCAGAGATAGGGAAAAAAGATGCTACCCTTCCTTTTGAAAGCAGCAATAATAAAAATGAATATCCTTCCAAGACTATTTTTTAACTAAATGCAAAACACTTAATAGTCCAGAAAACCTTTTTTAAAGATTGTATGTAACTTTAGCTAAATTTATTTGATATCATAAGTCAGTCAGAATTAGTTACCAGAAGTTAATGCATCCAAAAGAAAGGGGTGGATTGGGATTACCTGATTTCAATCAATATTATGTCATATTATGTGTAAACAGGATTATGCAAATTGCCGATTATAATCCCAAAAGTAAAGAATGGCATCCACTATGGATCAAACCACAGAATAACTATATCAAAAACAGTACAATGAATCCCAAACCCTTCCTTTCTTAAATCAGGAGATCTTAAAGGATAGCAATTTTCACTTCTCCTTAAAATATAGAATAAGGTTTCAGAAATTGTTGGAAGTTTTAAATCTAGCAAGTACTTATATCCTCTTACAAACATTATATCTGAAATTAAGTCTCAGTTTAATTAAAAAATGTTAAATCTAAACAGCTATACACTCATTAAGGAATACAAAGTTTGTGATATTTACAGACATACGTAAAAGTCTTTAGAAGACATAAGGAATGTTTTCAACCTTCCAAAAGGATTCATCATAATGCTAAGGCAAATCAGATAACTGTTTACTTCAATATTTGGTGACTTTGAAGCTAATGAAAGACTTAGATTCATGTATTACATTAGGGAACTTACTAAGCTTAAAGAAGAAGATGCTATCTAACAAGTATAAGTTAATAGTATCTCTTAAATTCCAATGATCATTATTGTATTCAAAATACTGAATTGATAGACTCAAAGAATGCTCTGAAAAACAAAAATCTAATTCTATTGAAGCAGCACTAAAATTAATACCTTTCAAAAAACTCATATATACTCAATTAATGATAACCAACAATGCTTACTTCACCCCAAAAATACTTAACATGTTCAATTCTGAGGTCTCTCCAAACTGTCTGTGCTGTTACTCACAAATAGCAAATTTACTCCATATCTTCTAGAGCTGCAAATGCACTTATAAATTATGGTGTTCGGTGAGAGACTAGAGGATGTGAGATATGAAAACTACACATTATCATAGGAATTTGCAATTTTGCATATTACCTCTAAAAATTACCCAAGTTTAACCTACACATTCTAAATACTCTCTTCTCTCTAGTGAAATGTATATTAAACAGCAAAGATGTGTCATTTTGAAATTGTATATTACCCAGAACTATCAAGATCATACCAAATTACCATATGAGTGTTTCAGAAGTATGGCAATAAAGTATATCCCAGTACATAAGTATATAACGAATAATCAAAGTAAACGTTCCTATTTCCTAAAATATCGAAGTCTTCTCCTGGATCATATTTTGAAAGATTAGCTGAATGTGGAATGACAAATATTGTGATTATTAAATGATAAAGGGGACAAAAACACTCACCCTCATGAACTTTGTATCACCCGTGTTCTGTATATGTATCAGTATTGAAAAAGTATGTTAATTGTGACACAATGTTAATTAGAAATTAACTGTCTGTAGCACTATTTTGTACATAGAGTATATAGGATGTTATCAGTGTATTTTTGTTTTAACACTGAAAATTCTTTGGATACACAATGTGCCTGAATATGTCTGAACTCTTCTCAAAAATGATGCTTGTACTGTATCTTGTTACTTGGATACAATAGAAGAGAAGAGGAAAAATAAAATAATTGAAAGAAAAATATCCAGGTAGAAGAAGTGTGACTTCAGCACTAAGAACACTTGTCTGATGATTCTTTGTGTCTACAGTGTTGTATGCTACCTCTAACTCTGTCTGAGCACTGGGGATTATGTTGCATGCTATCGCTAACTCTATTTGTGCACTGAGGATAGTGTTGCATGCTATCTCTAACTATATCTGCAAACTGGGGATAGTGTTGCATGCTATCTCTAACTCTGTCTGTGTACTGGAGATAGCGCCACATGCTATCTCTAACTCTACCTGAGTACTGAGGATAGTGCTGCGTGCTATCTCTAACTCTATCTGCACACTGGGAATAGTGTTGCATGCTATCTCTCACTCTATCTGAGCACTGGGGATAGTGTTGCATGCTATCTCTAACACTATCTACATACTGGGGATAGTGTTGCATGCTATCTCTAACTCTACCTGTGCACTGGGGATAGTGTTGCATGCTATTTCTAACTCTATCTGCACACTGGGGATAGTGTTGAATGCTATCTCTAACTCAATCTACATACTGGGGACAGTGTTGCATGCTATCTCTAACTCTGTCTGTGCACTGGGGATAGTGTTGCATGCTACCTCTAACTCTGTCTGAGCACAGGGGATAGTGTTGCATGCTATCTCTAACTCTATCTGTGCACTGAGGAAAGTGTCGCATGCTATCTGTAATGCTATCTGTGCACTGGGGATAGTCTTGCATGCTGTCTCTAACTCTATCTACATACTGGGGATAGTGTTGCCTGCTATCTCTAACTCTATCTGTGCACTGGGGATTGCGTTGCATGCTATCTCTAACTCTGTCTGCATACTGGGGATAGTGTTGCATGCTATCTGCAACTCTATCTGAGCACTAGGGATAGTGTTGTATGCTATCTCTAACTCTATCTGCGCACTGAGGATAGTGCTGCATGCTATCCCTAACTCTATCTGAGCACTGGGTATAGTGCTGCATGCTATCCCTAACTCTATCTGAGTACTGGGGATAGTGGTGTATGCTATCTCTAACGCTATCTGCATACTGGGGTAGTATTGCATGCTCTCTCTAATGCTATCTGTGCACTGGGGACAGTGTTGCATGCTATCTCTAACTCTATATGCATACTGGGGATAGTACTGCATGCTATCTTTAACTCTATCTGTGCACTGTGGATGGGGATCATCAGTCACATGGATCTAAGCCATAGTATCACCTGTAACACAACAACAAGCACTGTTATGAGCAGTCTGATACTTATCACCATGTGATTAGACCTTAATGGTCTCTGAGATTGGCAAGGAGTACACTTACCAAGTACATGAGCCTTTTGAAAGTCATGCTGCATAAAACGCTAGTATATATCATAAATGTGGCAGATGTGGGAATCATCAGAAATGCCTGGATGATACACAGATGCATAGTATATAATACCCTAAGTACTGCACACCACCTAGCAGTTGATGGAGCAGAAACTATTCCAGTTTTTGTTACTCAAGATATAAAAAGTGGTTCTGCTGGGGTCTTGATATCAATGTTAATGTAGTCAATAGCCCTCAGGACTTCAGTTAAGCAAGTTGTCATAGAGTGACTGCATAACACAGGTTTTCTCTTCCCTGCTGTCTTTGGGAATCATATGTGCTACATCTTGCACATTGCATCACATATACGATCTGGTATAGGATTTGTGAAGCTCTGCTGGACACTGAAAATTTCCCATAGTGAGACTGGTTAATGTTACATAAATCTTTGTACCCACTAGGATAGGCATTCCATGCATACCACTTGATCTCATGTGAGGACTGCACCATTCAACCAGCCTCCATATGATACTGGTATCCACACAGCAGCAGTTAGCTATTTCTCAGTCAAGGAGTTGAAAGTATAGCAGCAGTTTACAGACTATTGTTTGATGAGATGGTTGGTGGCCCACAGCATTGCAGAGACTGACTTCCAAAGTGTTCACTAACAGATGCTGACTCTCTGAAGTAGATACTTCTCCCAGCATCTTGGGAAAAGTGAGAAACCTGTGATGTTTTTCTGTGTAAGAAAAGGCTTCTGTCTTGCAACCCTACCCCATCTGGAGCATTTCTCCCCGGGCCTTCGCTGAAAACAGGCTCTGTGTAACCTAGTCGGACTTTCCCGGTCAACAAATGTTAAATAAATAAAAATAAATAAAATAGTCCAGACATATGGAGAATATGGCAGATTGTTGTCACATGTAGTACACAACCAGTACTTGCCAGTAATTCCTGCAGCTACTTCAGTGTTGCTGTAGGTCTCTTGGCAGCCTCCCTGACCAGTTTTTGTCTTGTCCTTTCTTCAATTTTGGAAGGATGTCCAGTTCTTTGCAACACCACTGTTGTCCCATATTTTCTCCACTTTTTGATGACTGTCTTCACTGTGTTTCATGGTATATATATCCAATGCTGCAAAAATGTTTTTGTACCCTTCTCCTGACTAATGCCTTTCGACAATGAGATCTCTTTGATGGTTTGTAAGCTCTCTGTGAACTATGGCTTTTGCTGTAGCTGGAAACTTGAGTAAATGTCAGGAAAATCCTACTAGGACAGCTGAACTTTATTTGGGGTTAATCAGTCTCTTTGATTGATGGCAGGTGTGTACCCAAGAAGACTGAATGCTGTAATTAAATCAAAAGGTGTTTCAACAAAGTATTAGTTTAAGGGTGTGCACACTTATACAACCAGCTTATTGTATGATTTTTTTTTTTTATTTTTCCCTAACAGATTTGTTTGTTTTTCAGTTGTATTGTACAGGTTATAGGTCACATTAAAGGTGGGAAAAATTTTGAAATGATTTATTGTGGTCTAATTTTTTTATATCACAAGACGGGCATTTTACCAGGGGGGTGTACACTTTTTATATCCACTGTATAATATGTCTAGAAACTTCAAGCACTGAAGGCAAGCATTACTAGTACATTATTCTGGATGGATAGTCCCCCATAAACATTTTTTTCATTTTCAAACCTAAAATACTTACATTGATATACATAAAAAATGAAATCTAAGATGTTCATTTTTATGTGAAAATTAACACTAAAAATAACTTAGTGAAAGGATAGTTAAAGTACTGCATCTATTTACCACACAAAGACAAAGGGCAGAATTAGTGCAAGTTTATACAAGGACCTGATGACTCAAGTACTAACAGTGTTCGGTCTCACAGAGGAGTACCCAGTGGGAGTGGCTGAGCAATCAGAGTTCATGGTAAACTCTGAAACCACTGCTATCCATACTGGTGATGGACTACATTAGCAAACAGGTCAAAGGGGACAGATCAACAAAGTTACTGCATGCAGAAGATTTGGCATTACAGGCAGACTCTGAGCAAGAACTTCAACAAAAGATAGGGTAATGGAATGAAAAACGGAAGCCACATGGGATGAAATTGAGTGCAGATAAGACAGCAGTAATGGCAGCAAATGGAGAAATCAGAAGAATATGAGACATAAGATAGAAGGGAAAACAGTGGAACAGGTTAACAGCTTCAAGTATTTGGGAGGGGTATGCAAGTATATGGGAATATTCCCATAATCTTCCCGAATTTTGTTCATTTTATCCAGTGTAATTTTCTCTTCCCTTTCATTGTACTTTTGCAAATAACACTATATTTATACCCTAGCAGATCACCTACTAAAGCCATCTGAGTCTTCAACCTTCTTCAAACTGTAATACAAATTCCAAGACGTGCAGATGCAGGGCAACTTTACCAACAAGACGGAGCCTTGGTAGATGTAAAAAAACTTTATATAAATCACAGCACACGTTATAGCCACAGAATAAGGCTAGTATACATAAAATAAGCATGGGATACAAATAAAATGAAAAAATACAACCAAATAAAATATAAAACCAAGAAGTTAATACAAATTCAAAGAAGCTAAGCACACTCTTCTTTTTTTTTTTTTACCTGTTCCTACACCCTTTCAACTATAGTATACTATTCCTCTTTTAATGTGGTTAATTAAGTCTTGATCTCCAAATACATTCAAACCATAATTCTAACAATACTCTTTCTTTTTAACTTGATAATGGAAATACACCACCCAAATGCTCAAACTTGTATAACTACCAAATGTAATCAATAAACTTTTTTTTCTGATAAGATATCTGAAAAGCTTTCCATGTGCACATAATTCTTGCTGTCTCCTATTTTGCTTCCTAATGTTGTTCTTAAATCACATTCTGTTTTCCAGCCTTAATTCCTAAGACCCTTGATTCCTGTTTAACAAAATAGACTCCTCCTGTATAAATAACATCTCAGTACTGAACCCTACCTCCTGTAACTTATACTCCAACACGCTAATCACATTTTTCATCCAGGCCTTATTTTTGCTACAGTCACCAAAATATTGCCATATGCCACAAACAATGGCAACATAATTTCATTTAAAACAGCCCACATTGTATTATCCAAAGTTATAGAACATTCCTCCAAAACTGTATTTATAACTGCATTTATAACCAGTGCAAACAATACTCTGTTCAAAGGAAATCTTATTTAATACATTTTTCTCAATTTTATTTATTTCCCATCTATTCAATAATACTGTTCCACATTACCTAGTATACACTTTTGATCAGTTTAATAATTCTAGGAATTGTAACATAACACTCTAATATCCCCCACATTCCTTCATGACTTACTGAATTAAAATCCTTTTCCACATCCCAAACTCCCAACATACCTTTCCTTTCACCATTATCAATGCAATTGACACTGCTCTAATCCAAAACAGCATATCATTTCACTTTCTTTCCTTTAACAACAAACATCCACTAATGAAACAAATTCAAACACACAAATAACTGGAGAGGCGGCAAAAGTACCTCACAAAGAGGAACCTAGGCCTTAAATACTTGTCCTATATGGACAGACTCAGAAAACTTCAACTATTCTCTGTCTCATATTGCCTACTTAGAGGCGATCTCTGCTTGACTTACAAAGCTATGTCTGACCCAGTTCTGTTAGAAATGCTACATCTAAAGAAATCCCAATCCCTCCGCACATCACACTGCAGAGACCTCAACTTAATTACAACAATGAACAGAGCAAGCTGGAGGGACAGGTTCATAACCCAGAGGCTTCCCATGCTATGGAATAGACTTCCCATACATGTCAAGTGGAGCGCCTCACTGGCCCTCTTCAAGAGAAATTTTGATGAGTGGATGGGAAATAGAAAATTTACCCCAGGGATCACTCCAGTGGCTCTACTTGACAGAGGTACCTGGAACTAAGGTCGGGTGGCATGATGCCAAAGTAACCCTATGGGCTAGGCTTGTAAAGGCTCCAGGGCCATTAGCCTAGTACACATCTATGAACCTATGAACATGCATGCACACACACACACACACACACACACACACACACACACACACACACACACACGGTCCATCCTTTCTTATAATGTTTTCATAAATATTCTGTCAGCAGCATTATTCAGAGTACTTGGCTCCAGTTTATAATATTTTACTATTCCCCTTTTTAATTAAATTATGCCACTGTTTAACATATTTGTCAGACTTTTATTCCATCATTAACCACTTTATAACACTCTAAAAACAACATTTTTACCTGTCTACATCTTTTATAAAAAACAATATCTATGTCACACTTTATCCAAAATTTTGTTCAACTATTCATGTGTATTTATATTGTCTGTCTATGTCCCTTTTATCTAAACATAACAGATTTCATACCATTCAGTTTAGCTTCCTCACTTTCTTTATAAATTTCTTGCACACAATCTTCCACATCACTGTCATCCATCATCTTGTCTGTATGCTCCCTGCATCTGAAAGTCCTAAAACAATAAGCAGTATATTGGGAAAAATAAAACAACATACATTCTTCGTACATGCATGTTATTTGTTTTATTAACTAGCTAGAACGTATCATGTAAACTGCCATGCTATGCAGACAGCTGAGAAGAATACTACTACAATTCAAAGGAGGCATGATCAACAAAACACATGGCCGCAATACTGAATTTATTTGAGTGGCTTTCCTGGTGCAAAAGCTGCCTGCTTCTTTTGCTGCTTCTTGTACTTGAAAATGGGAAACTGCTTTTGTTTGTCTGACAGTCTCTGTCGCTTTTCCTTTTCTCACTGTTCATTATCCACAAATGCATTGTTTTCACATATAAATGCCATTCACCTTTTTCTTTTCCATGAAGGAACCACTTGTTTCCACTTTAGGTTGTTACTCCCACAAACAGTTCACAATGTCCTGTGCATCTGTAAAGGTTTTAAACCTAAACAGAAAGAAAACCTTCAAGTAGCAAAAATGTCCTTTGTTCCACTGTGTCTAAACAAATGAAAAGGTAATTTCTGAAAATTAATTTCCAATCTCCTGCTTTACAGATTTTCTATAGTGTGCTGAGACAAGAAAGTCACAATTACCTCGAGTGTATGCTGAGGGTCCCTGCTTGTTGTCATTAATTGTTTCCAAAATATCCCATGGGCCTTCTCAGATTTAATATGAGTTGGCCACAATCTGTTACCTACTGCCAAGCGAGCCTTTACAAATGTAGAGGCAGTCTGTATCCTTTTCCTTTCTGCCTCTCCAGTCATATGATTATTTTTTCTTGATGTCGTACTCTCTTGAACAGCTTTGTTTTTCCTCAGACATTTCAAACTGTGTTTATAATTTGATATGTTGCCTTGTTCTAATGCTGCAAGTCAGAACTGCTTTCTTAGTGGTCTTATAATTATTTAATATTTCATCTATGTGTCTGATGTGATTGTCTTACCCACATTTTTTTCCAATAAAATTGTAGAATTTTTTATTAGTGTTTGGAATTTCAGCCAGAAATGTCTATAGCATTACCTTTGTAAAATCACTGGGTTTAAGTACACCAGGATGGCAGCTTCTTTCTTACTATATTCTGTGAGGTTGGGTACTCTTCCAATATTTTGAAATTTTTAGTCACATTGCCTGTTTTTTAACTTCTTGCCATTTAATATTTTGTGTACCAAACAAACTAGCATTCAGACACTGTTCTATTGTCATATATGATGCAACCATCTATGCTTAGCCAAGTGACATAAGCTATTTTATGGGCGCTATCAGGGATACATGCTTCTGCTAATGAGTCTTTGTGGCATATTGCTGCAATATTGCTACAAGTGTAGCTAGTTCAAATAGTTCTAAAATTGTTTCCTGGTCAAAACTCCATCCCTAAGTTGCATCTTGCTCAGACACGATTTTGAAGAAAAACATACTTATCTCAGACATATTAGGTACAAATTCTGTGAGATACAACAAAATTCATAGAAGCATCTTATGCTTGACTCTCTTCTGGTTTTGATATTTACTCAGCTGCTCTTTTTCAGTATCAGGCTTTAGTCCCTTTAATGTCAGAATATGGCCCTTGAATGTCTGACTTTCCACTGTTATTTTACATGTTTTCTTATTTAACTTTTATTGCATTAATTTTTATCCCTTTGTCTGTGTCTGCATTAAAAATAAACACTTATGTTTGTAGCACCTTTCAAGCTGTGATATTACAATTGCAATGGCTTGTACTGTATCTTGTTACTTGGATACAATAGAAGAGAAGTGGAAAAATAAAATATTTGAAAGAAAAATATCCAGGTAGAAGAAGTGTGACTTCAGCACTAAGAACACTTGTCTGATGATTCTTTGTGTCTATGGTGTTGTATGCTACCTCTAACTCTGTCTGAGCACTGGGGATTATGTTGCATGCTATCGCTAACTCTATTTGTGCACTGAGGATAGTGTTGCATGCTATCTCTAACTATATCTGCAAACTGGGGATTGTTGCATGCTATCTCTAACTCTGTCTGTGTACTGGAGATAGCGCCGCATGCTATCTCTAACTCTATCTGAGTACTGAGGATAGTGCTGCATGCTATCTCTAACTCTTTCTGCACACTGGGAATAGTGTTGCATGCTATCTCTCACTCTATCTGAGCACTGGGGATAGTGTTGCATGCTATCACTAACACTATCTACATACTGGGGATAGTGTTGCATGCTCTCTCTAACTCTACCTGTGCACTGGGGATAGTGTTGCATGCTATTTCTAACTCTATCTGCACACTGGGGATAGTGTTGAATGCTATCTCTAACTCAATCTACATACTGGGGACAGTGTTGCATGCTATCTCTAACTCTGTCTGTGCACTGGGGATAGTGTTGCATGCTACCTCTAACTCTGTCTGAGCACAGGGGATAGTGTTGCATGCTATCTCTAACTCTATCTGTGCACTGGGGAAAGTGTCGCATGCTATCTGTAATGCTATCTGTGCACTAGGGATAGTCTTGCATGCTGTCTCTAACTCTATCTACATACTGGGGATAGTATTGCCTGCTATCTCTAACTCTATCTGTGCACTGGGGATTGCATTGCATGCTATCTCTAACTCTGTCTGCATACTGGGGATAGTGTTGCATGCTATCTGCAACTCTATCTGAGCACTAGGGATAGTGTTGTATGCTATCTCTAACTCTATCTGCGCACTGAGGATAGTGCTGCATGCTATCCCTAACTCTATCTGAGCACTGGGTATAGTGCTGCATGCTATCCCTAACTCTATCTGAGTACTGGGGATAGTGGTGTATGCTATCTCTAACGCTATCTGCATACTGGGGTAGTATTGCATGCTCTCTCTAATGCTATCTGTGCACTGGGGACAGTGTTGCATGCTATCTCTAACTCTATATGCATACTGGGGATAGTATTGCATGCTATCTTTAACTCTATCTGTGCACTGTGGATGGGGATCATCAGTCACATGGATCTAAGCCATAGTATCACCTGTAACACAACAACAAGCACTGTTATGAGCAGTCTGATACTTATCACCATGTGATTAGACCTTAATGGTCTCTGAGATTGGCAAGGAGTACACTTACCAAGTACATGAGCCTTTTGAAAGTCATGCTGCATAAAACGCTAGTATATATCATAAATGTGGCAGATGTGGGAATCATCAGAAATGCCTGGATGATACACAGATGCATAGTATATAATACCCTAAGTACTGCACACCACCTAGCAGTTGATGGAGCAGAAACTATTCCAGTTTTTGTTACTCAAGATATAAAAAGTGGTTCTGCTGGGGTCTTGATATCAATGTTAATGTAGTCAATAGCCCTCGGGACTTCAGTTAAGCAAGTTGTCATAGAGTGACTGCATAACACAGGTTTTCTCTTCCCTGCTGTCTTTGGGAATCATATGTGCTACATCTTGCACATTGCATCACATATACGATCTGGTATAGGATTTGTGAAGCTCTGCTGGACACTGAAAATTTCCCATAGTGAGACTGGTTAATGTTACATAAATCTTTGTACCCACTAGGATAGGCATTCCATGCATACCACTTGATCTCATGTGAGGACTGCACCATTCAACCAGCCTCCATATGATACTGGTATCCACACAGCAACAGTTAGCTATTTCTCAGTCAAGGAGTTGAAAGTATAGCAGCAGTTTACAGACTATTGTTTGATGAGGTGGTTGGTGGCCCACAGCATTGCAGAGACTGACTTCCAAAGTGTTCACTAACAGATGCTGACTCTCTGAAGTAGATACTTCTCCCAGCATCTTGGGAAAAGTGAGAAACCTGTTCACTGACAAATGTAGGTTTATAGGAAAGCTGAACAGTATGGTTCATACTGCAAATGTTATACATTTCTGAATTATGCCAGCATGATTGCTTGCCTCAGATGGGTCTAATTAGCTTTTTGTCACCCAGCTGCATGTGTATATTTGGTCATTTTCATGAGATGCACACCCTGCTATTTTCAATATTAGTGTGTGTGTGTGTGTGTGTGTGTGTGTGTGTGTCTTTGAATCACTTTTTTTCTTCTATTGGTGCCTACCATATAATTTCATTTAACCGTGTGCTCTATTCATTTCTAAATACCCTTCTGTATCTGTTACATTTTTTAGCTGGTAAGTGAATGGCTTCAAGTCACAGCTGACAGCTGCTGTTACCGTTCAAAATGTTTTCAACATTCTTTCCAGGATCTTTTAGTATTTCTTGATAAATATATGTTGTAGGGCAGTCATACCTTATGTTTATACCACAGAATCAACACGAAAGGGCTATGATGTGGAACTCCATCCCTCTATACTGAGCCTTACCTACAGAATATAAGTTAGGTATATTTAATGTCACACAATGCTTCTGAGAAACCATGATGGATTCTTTCAGTTTTCATGGTTGCTGAGCATGATTATTCACATCTTACCCAGAAAAACAGATTGTCTGAGAAATCATAACATTACACTTACCAATTACCAGTTGTTTATCCTTGTAATTTGTAGGCAAGCATGATCTATTCAGAATGTAATCACAATGTATACAAATACTGTAATATGTTTCCATGCTGAAATGAAGGCTTAAAGCTAGCTTTGATGTGAAATAATCTGTGCAGCAGTGCTGCATCCCTGGAGAGAAGAGTCATGTATCTGCTTTTGCCTTTAGAACCTGACATCTAAATGCTCAACTCAATTCTCAAAGCATTTCTGTAACAATAACCTCAATATGATTTCTTCTTCTAGCAATGCATATTTGAAACTAATAAAAAAAAATTTGTATTGAAAACAGAGGAGCATCCAGTGACATGTTAGCTTTGAAGTCTTTGCTTTGGATGTGCATAGTTAAAAGGCGGACTTCTGTCAAGTTGCATTTGAAAAAGTACTCTGAATTTTTAAGCATGTCTGCTGTTTCTGATGATTTCCACAGGTTAAATAGAAGCAGATACAAAACATAAATAGATTTTTTTTTCACATCAGATTTCTTAACAGCAGCCAAACATGTTTGCCCAGAATACAACAACGCAACAGTTTTGTATATTCTATTCACCTCCTTGATAATGCGCATGCCGCATTTTCTGTTCTGATCTAATATATCACCTCAGCAATGGTAGACAGTTAAGCACATTCAAACATACTACAAAATAAACACAACTGATTTGGTAAGATGTCATACTGGGCAACAAAAAACACTGCCTCAGTTGCACATTTTTTGCCTGAGTAGTCAATTCAACAAATAATGAAAGACATTAGTGGTGTACTGGATGTTTTTTGATTGTATATCCAAACATACATAATGACAGATGTGTGGTGTGAAGAGTAGAATTAAGGCACATCATCCCAATAATGATAATGATGAGAAAGTTAAAATCTGAATGGACTGAGTTCATAACCCACAGCTGTCCAGAATTTCACAAAATGTCCAGATTTTTGTCTCGTAGTTTTCATCTGTCCCTCACAAAAACTGTCATTTTCTGGCAGATCATTGAGGAATGTAGTCACTAAATAATGACAGACATTTAAGTTTGAAAACTGATCCATCCACAACTCCTTTTTCTTCATTTTTGCACAACGGGTTGTGGTGTCACTTCAAGGGTGACAATCATCTATATCCTTTAGAAAATAAATACAGATGTACAACCTGCAATTTTAGTAACTTTCTAAGCATTTAAGAGCAATATTTAAAATCTGCCCTCATGTTTCAGCCTTTGCTCCCCCTCCAACATTATTTTTCTGTTTGTCCAGATTTCTTGAACTAAGAAGTTGAGAGGTATGGCTGGGGAAGTATCATTGCTGTACATTTTTTTTAAATGTCTTTCTTTTCATAATCACAGGAAGTGTATACATGGAAAAACAGCATTTACTGTCTCCCAAGGAGATGAGTCAGAGACTGGAAACATTAGTGCTGCCTTAAGCAAATGTTTTCACCTTGCTGGCAATCATGCTTCAGACCATCAGCAACAAGGTTTTATAAATATTTAATATTTTCCCACACAAAAAGGACTGACAGACTGAAACTTTCTGTGCCATCCTAGGTGTCACAGAAGAGCTAAACTCTTATTCCTCCAAGAAAGTAGCTTGCAGCAGACTCCTAGGTTCATTTCCTAACAGAAAGGCCAGATCAGTTCCATGCTTCACAGTATAATTTCCAAGCACTACAGACATTCAGCTGTCCTATTTATCACCAAAGAACTAACAGTTCCATTTTGCTAAACTGAGTATTGATAAAGCTTTTGATATAGAAAGAGCCATCTTACCTCAGAGCCTGCTTTTCAGACTGAAAACAACCAGGACAGCTGAGGGACTTGTCCAAGTAGCATATTTTGTGCCTACAGAGCATATGTTTACTGAGATGCTTACAGAATTGTTAGTATGGTGAAACATAATACACAGATAAAAAGAGTGTGGTCAGATATCTAAAATAACTAATTCAGTGAGCATTATTTATAAGAAAGTGAAACAAATCACTTGCAAGCTTTCTATTTTTTAGCTCATTAGCCTTTAAATCTATAAACACCATACTCTACTCGGTATCCTGCTTTATTTCCTTTTATAAACTTATGTTGTATATATTGTAATACAGTATGATGGCTCAAGACAGAATGGTGTATAAAATATAAAAAATAGTTATAAAAATATTTAACGCTTTAAAACATGAAGTAAAAAGTTATAAAGGTGAATATCTTTTTGTATTAGGCAGGGAGGATTCCTGCATGATTCAGTTAATAGAACCAATTATGTAATGCAGTGTTATAGAAAATAAATGGGTGGTACGGCAGTGCACCGGTTAGAGTTGTAGCCTCACAACAAGAGGTTCTCCGGTTCCATTCTCAGGTAAGGTGCCTTCTGTGCAGAGTATGCATGTCCTCCCTCCTTTGCGTAGGTTCCCTCTGTCTGCTCCAGTTTCCTCCTATATTTCAAAGACATATCTAGAGCATTTCTCCCTGGGCTTTCACTGAAAATGGGCTCTGTCCCAGTTGAATTTTCCTGGTAAACAAATGTTAAATAATACAAAATCAAATAAATAATGTCCTGGAGGTTAGCAGCCCAACCAGGCCAGAGAATTTGGACTCATATTGGGAGAATGATTGCTGCAGTACTGGTTCTTGGTGTTGTGCAGCAGTAAGGAAGAAACATTGTGGGCAATTCTGAGAAGTCCTGGATATCTTTCTGTGAATGAATTCAGATGGGAAGCATCTGCATGCCATGGCCTTCCAATTCCTTCTTCTTTCGAATGCAGACACATTATTAGACTGTTTTGGAAATAACTGTTGCAGTTGTTTGTGAAATAATGAATTTGCACCAATGTATTTTGTTCTACTATGAAATAAAAACTGCATTTTTTTTAATAAGCCTTGGATTTTTGGTGCATAACCTTAGCACAATGTGTAGCTCTGTGTGTAACCCCCCCACCATACACACACACACACACACATACACACACACACACACACACACACACACACACACACACATACACACACACACACACACACACACACACACACACACACACACACACACACACCAGCCATCTACCAGCTTCAGATATCTGCTTTACACTTTAAAAGCAGACACTGCTAGCTCTTATGGGACCTCTAAGCAACCAGAAAATATATCTTTGTGGAAAGCTTGCAGTCCTGCACAAGACACATGCTCCATCTTCATTCAGAGCCAGATCACACACACACATATATACCCCAGACTTTTAAAAATCATTATAAAGAAGGAAAAGTTGCCTTTGGCTTTGTACAAAATGATATTATCAAAAGAAAAATATATGCATTTCTAGATATGTGTGTGTATATATATATATATATATATATATATATATATATATATATATATAAGCTGTATCTATAGGAGTACCTGATGTAATCTAAGCATTTAATAGTCAATGTGGAAAATATTATCATCTTATAGTCGAAATTACTGAATGCCATCAATAGAAAATATTAAATACTTGTAATTATCATCATAGTCATAATCAAAAAACACAAAAACAACATTCAGGAGTACATTACAGTGCTAAGTATTGACTAACTACTAAACTGATAATGCAGTCATCAACACTGACCATGTAGAGTATACCAGTACATACAGTGGATATAAAAAGTGTACACACCCCTGTTAAAATGCCAGGTTTTTGTGATATAAAAAAATGAGACTACAATAAATAATTTCAAAACTGTTCACACCTTTAATGTGCCCTATAACCTGTGCACTTCAATTGAAAAACCAACAAATCTGTTAGCGGAGAAAATATAAAAAAAAAAAAAAAAAGTACAATAAGCTGGCTGCATAAGTTTGCACACCCTTAAACTAATACTTTGTTGAAACACCTTTTGATTTTATTACAGCATTCAGTCTTATTGGGTAGGAGTCTATCAGCATGGCACATCTTGACTTGGCAATATTTGCCCACTCTTCCTTGGAAAAGTGCTCCAAATCTGGCAGATTGTGATGGCATCTCTTGTGCACAGCCCTCTTCAGGTCACCCCACATATTTTCTATTAGATTTAGTACTGGGCTCTGGCTGGGCTATTCCAAAACTTTAATTTTCTTCTGGTGAAGCCATTCTTTGTTGATTTGGATATATGCTTGGGGTCATTGTCATGTTAAAAGGTGAAATTCCTCTTCATCTTCAGCTTTCTAGCAGATGCCTGAAGGTTTGGGGCCAAAAGTGACTGGTATTTGAAACTGTTCATAATTCCCTCCACCTTGATTAAATCCCCAGTTCCAGCTGAAGGAAAGCAACCCCGAAGCATGATACAGCCACCACCATGCTTCACCTTGGGGATGGTGTTCTTTTGGTGATGTGAAGTGTTGTTTTTGCACCAAACACACCTTTTGGAATTGTGGCCAAAAAGTTCAACCTTGGTCTCATCAGACCATAACACATATTCCTGCATGCTTTTGGGAGACTTGATGTATTGTTTTGCAAATTTAAGCTGGGTCTGGATGTTTTTCTGTGTAAGAAAAGGCTTCTGTCTTGCAACCCTACCCCATCTGGAGCATTTCTCCCCGGGCCTTCGCTGAAAACAGGCTCTGTGTAACCTAGTCGGACTTTCCCGGTCAACAAATGTTAAATAAATAAAAATAAATAAAATAGTCCAGACATATGGAGAATATGGCAGATTGTTGTCACATGTAGTACACAACCAGTACTTGCCAGTAATTCCTGCAGCTACATCAGTGTTGCTGTAGGTCTCTTGGCAGCCTCCCTGACCAGTTTTTGTCTTGTCCTTTCTTCAATTTTGGAAGGATGTCCAGTTCTTTGCAACACCACTGTTGTCCCATATTTTATCCACTTTTTGATGACTGTCTTCACTGTGTTTCATGGTATATATATCCAATGCTGCAAAAATGTTGTTGTACCCTTCTCCTGACTAATGCCTTTCGACAATGAGATCTCGTTGATGGTTTGTAAGCTCTCTGTGAACTATGGCTTTTGCTGTAGCTGGAAACTTGAGTAAATGTCAGGAAAATCCTACTAGGACAGCTGAACTTTATTTGGGTTTAATCAGTCTCTTTGATTGATGGCAGGTGTGTACCCAAGAAGACTGAATGCTGTAATTAAATCAAAAGGTGCTTCAACAAAGTATTAGGTTAAGGGTGTGCACACTTATACAACCAGCTTATTGTATGTTTTTTTTTTTTTTTTTCCCTAACAGATTTGTTTGTTTTTCAGTTGTATTGTACAGGTTATAGGTCACATTAAAGGTGGGAAACATTTTGAAATGATTTATTGTGGTCTAATTTTTTTATATCACAAGACAGGCATTTTACCAGGGGGGTGTACACTTTTTATATCCACTGTATAATATGTCTAGAAACTTCAAGCACTGAAGGCAAGCATTACTAATACATTATTCTGGATGGATAGTCCCCCATAAACATTTTTTTCATTTTCAAACCTAAAATACTTACATTGATATACATAAAAAATGAAATCTAAGATGTTCATTTTTATGTGAAAATTAACACTAAAAATAACTTCGTGAAAGGATAGTTAAAGTACTGCATCTATTTACCACACAAAGACAAAGGGCAGAATTAGTGCAAGTTTATACAAGGACCTGATGACTCAAGTACTAACAGTGTTCGGTCTCACAAAGGAGTACCCAGTGGGAGTGGCTGAGCAATCAGAGTTCATGGTAAACTCTGAAACCACTGCTATCCATACTGGTGATGGACTACATTAGCAAACAGGTCAAAGGGGACAGATCAACAAAGTTACTGCATGCAGAAGATTTGGCATTACAGGCAGACTCTGAGCAAGAACTTCAACAAAAGATAGGGTAATGGAATGAAAAACGGAAGCCACATGGGATGAAATTGAGTGCAGATAAGACAGCAGTAATGGCAGCAAATGGAGAAATCAGAAGAATATGAGACATAAGATAGAAGGGAAAACAGTGGAACAGGTTAACAGCTTCAAGTATTTGGGAGGGGTATGCAAGTATATGGGAATATTCCCATAATCTTCCCGAATTTTGTTCATTTTATCCAGTGTAATTTTCTCTTCCCTTTCATTGTACTTTTGCAAATAACACTATATTTATACCCTAGCAGATCACCTACTAAAGCCATCTGAGTCTTCAACCTTCTTCAAACTTTAATACAAATTCCAAGAAGTGCAGATGCAGGGCAACTTTACCAACAAGATGGAGCCTTGGTAGATGTAAAAAAACTTTATATAAATCACAGCACACGTTATAGCCACAAAATAAGGCTAGTATACATAAAATAAGCATGGGATACAAATAAAATGAAAAAATACAACCAAATAAAATATAAAACCAAGAAGTTAATACAGATTCCAAGAAGCTAAGCACACTCTTCTTTTTTTTTTTTACCTGTTCCTACACCCTTTCAACTATAGTATACTATTCCTCTTTTAATGTGGTTAATTAAGTCTTGATCTCCAAATACATTCAAACCATAATTCTAACAATACTCTTTCTTTTTAACTTGATAATGGAAATACACCACCCAAATGCTCAAACTTGTATAACTACCAAATGTAATCAATAAACTTTTTTTTCTGATAAGATATCTGAAAAGCTTTCCATGTGCACATAATTCTTGCTGTCTCCTATTTTGCTTCCTAATGTTGTTCTTAAATCACATTCTGTTTTCCAGACTTAATTCCTAAGACCCTTGATTCCTGTTTAACAAAATAGACTCCTCCTGTATAAATAACATCTCAGTACTGAACCCTACCTCCTGTAACTTATACTCCAACACACTAATCACATTTTTCATCCAGGCCTTATTTTTTGCTACAGTCACCAAAATATTGCCATATGCCACAAACAATGGCAACATAATTTCATTTAAAACAGCCCACATTGTATTATCCAAAGTTATAGAACATTCCTCCAAAACTGTATTTATAACTGCATTTATAACCAGTGCAAACAATACTCTGTTCAAAGGAAATCTTATTTAATACATTTTTCTCAATTTTATTTATTTCCCATCTATTCAATAATACTGTTCCACATTACCTAGTATACACTTTTGATCAGTTTAATAATTCTAGGAATTGTAACATAACACTCTAATATCCCCCGCATTCCTTCATGACTTACTGAATTAAAATCCTTTTCCACATCCCAAACTCCCAACATACCTTTCCTTTCACCATTATCAATGCAATTGACACTGCTCTAATCCAAAACAGCATATCATTTCACTTTCTTTCCTTTAACAACAAACATCCACTAATGAAACAAATTCAAACACACAAATAACTGGAGAGGCGGCAAAAGTACCTCACAAAGAGGAACCTAGGCCTTAAATACTTGTCCTATATGGACAGACTCAGAAAACTTCAACTATTCTCTGTCTCATATTGCCTACTTAGAGGCGATCTCTGCTTGACTTACAAAGCTATGTCTGACCCAGTTCTGTTAGAAATGCTACATCTAAAGAAATCCCAATCCCTTCGCACATCACACTGCAGAGACCTCAACTTAATTACAACAATGAACAGAGCAAGCTGGAGGGACAGGTTCATAACCCAGAGGCTTCCCATGCTATGGAATAGACTTCCCATACATGTCAAGTGGAGCGCCTCACTGGCCCTCTTCAAGAGAAATTTTGATGAGTGGATGGGAAATAGAAAATGTACCCCAGGGATCACTCCAGTGGCTCTTCTTGACAGAGGTACCTGGAACTAAGGTCGGGTGGCATGATGCCAAAGTAACCCTATGGGCTAGGCTTGTAAAGGCTCCAGAGCCATTAGCCTAGTACACATCTATGAACCTATGAACATGCACACACACACACACACACACACACACAGACACACACACACACACACACACACACACACACACACACACAGACACACACACACACACACACACACACACACACACACACACACAAACACACACACACACACACACACGCACACACACATGGTCCATCCTTTCTTATAATGTTTTCATAAATATTCTGTCAGCAGCATTATTCTGAGTACTTGGCTCCAGTTTATAATATTTTACTATTCCCCTTTTTAATTAAATTATGCCACTGTTTAACATATTTGTCAGACTTTTATTCCATCATTAACCACTTTATAACACTCTTAAAACAACATTTTTACCTGTCTACATCTTTTATAAAAAACAATATCTATGTCACACTTTATCCAAAATTTTGTTCAACTATTCATGTGTATTTATATTGTCTGTCTACGCCCCTTTTATCTAAACATAACAGATTTCATAGCATTCAGTTTAGCTTCCTCACTTTCTTTATAAATTTCTTGCACACAATCTTCCACATCATTGTCATCCATCATCTTGTCAGTATGCTCCCTGCATCTGAAAGTCCTTAAACAATAAGCAGTATATTGGGAAAAATAAAACAACATACATTCTTCGTACATGCATGTTATTTGTTTTATTAACTAGCTAGAACGTATCATGTAAACTGCCATGCTATGCAGACCGCTGAGAAGAATACTACTACAATTCACAGGAGGCATGATCAACAAAACACATGGCCACAATACTGAATGTATTTGAGTGGCTTTCCTGGTGCAAAAGCTGCCTGCTTCTTTTGCTGCTTCTTGTACTTGAAAATGGGAAACTGCTTTTGTTTGTCTGACAGTCTCTGTCGCTTTTCCTTTTTTCACTGTTCATTATCTACAAATGCATTGTTTTCACATATAAATGCCATTCACCTTTTTCATTTCCATGAAGGAACCACTTGTTTCCACTTTAGGCTGTTACTCCCACAAACAGTTCACAATGTCCTGTGCATCTGTAAAGGTTTTAAACCTAAACAGAAAGAAAACCTTCGAGTAGCAAAAATGTCCTTTGTTCCACTGTGTCTAAACAAATGAAAAGGTAATTTCTGAAAATTAATTTCCAATCTTCTGCTTTACAGATTTTCTATAGTGTGCTGAGACAAGAAAGTCACAATTACCTCAAGTGTATGCTGAGGGTCCCTGCTTGTTGTCATTAATTGTTTCCAAAATATCCCATGGGCCTTCTCAGATTTAATATGAGTTGGCCACAATCTGTTACCTACTGCCAAGCGAGCCTTTACAAATGTAGAGGCAGTCTGTATCCTTTTCCTTTCTACCTCTCCAGTCATATGATTATTTTTTCTTGATGTCGTACTCTCTTGAACAGCTTTGTTTTTCTCAGACATTTCAAACTGTGTTTATAATTTGATATGTTGCCTTGTTCTAATGCTGCAAGTCAGAACTGCTTTCTTAGTGGTCTTATAATTATTTAATATTTCATCTGTGTGTCTGATGTGATTGTCTTACCCACATATTTTTCCAATAAAATTGTAGAATTTTTTATTAGTATTTGGAATTTCAGCCAGAAATGTTTATAGCATTACCTTTGTAAAATCACTGGGTTTAAGTACACCAGGATGGCAGCTTCTTTCTTACTATATTCTGTGAGGTTGGGTACTCTTCCAATATTTTGAAATTTTTAATCACATTACCTGTTTTTTAACTTCTTGCCATTTAATATTTTGTGTACCAAACAAACTAGTATTCAGACACTGTTCTATTGTCATATATGATGCAACCATCTATGCTTAGCCAAGTGACATAAGCTATTTTATGGGCGCTATCAGGGATACATGCTTCTGCTAATGAGTCTTTGTGGCATATTGCTGCAATATTGCTACAAGTGTAGCTAGTTCAAATAGTTCTAAAATTGTTTCCTGGTCAAAACTCCATCCCTAAGTTGCATCTTGCTCAGACACGATTTTGAAGAAAAACATACTTATCTCAGACATATTAGGTACAAATTCTGTGAGATACAACAGAATTCATAGAAGCATCTTATGCTTGACTTTCTTCTGGTTTTGATATTTACTCAGCTGCTCTTTTTCAGTATCAGGCTTTAGTCCCTCTAATGTCAGAATATGGCCCTTGAATGTCTGACTTTCCACTGTTATTTTACATGTTTTCTTATTTAACTTTTGTTGCATTAATTTTATCCCTTTGTCTGTGTCTGCATTAAAAATAAACACTTAAGTTTGTAGCACCTTTCAAGCTGTGATATTACAATTGCAATGGCAGCTGCATGAAGTGTAGCTATCATGCAGATGGCACAGTAGTGCACTAATTGGCATTTGTTAAACAGCAAACTGTGGAATATGTTAATGATAGTTAAAAGAGCCAAAGTATGTTTATTTTATTTATTTATTTTACATTTGTTTACCGGGAAAGTCCGACTGGACACAGGTCCATTTTCAGCAGAGGCCAGAGAGAAAAGCTTCACATTACAATACATTACATGAAAGTAAAAAGAAGTAGAACATACATACATACAGATGACTCACAGGTTACATATTAGGGGTGTCACAGGCATCAGCTTCAAGAATGTTACATCTTTTTTTAAACACAATTCTACTACATGCAAGGGATCACATCTGTTTCTCATGCATCTCAAAGGAGAGAGCAAGAACCATGAAATAATTCTATGCAGTAGCCCACTTCTCTGAAGTGTTGGGGGGGGCATAGATTTCAGACACATAGAAATAAAAGCCCCACCTGGGAAACAGGGAAGGAGGTGTATCACCAGAAAAGTTTTCCACTCTAATAAACTGTCAGATTGTCTGTAATGCCCAAGGGGTCATCTGCAATATCTGCACATGTAACTCAGGCAGTTGCATGACTTACACATATGGCACACTTGTGAGCTGTATATCAAGTTTGCTAGGGGTAACAGTCCTTAAGGGCATCTAGTGGCTGATGCAGGTTATGCACTGTAGCCCTGACTCATGATACCTATGAAAAACCCACACAACCCTCATGAGCAATTATACAATGAGGGCCATGTTCAGACCAGGAATATCATACAATTTGTGTTTGATTTGCCTAAATCAAGGTTCTGGTGTCTATTTAGATCAGCAGTTGGACTGCAATAAGACCCAGGTGCCTCTGACAAAATACGTACAATCTGTGCCATGTTACACAATACAATTCTCAGGAAACAGCTTCAACAAGGACAGCAAGGAATAGAACCACAGTTTCAAGGACCACAGGCAGGGTCATCAGCAGCAGCAGGTACAGATGAGGAGTCTGAGGGAGAACCACCAATTGTAGATGGTGATGACAGGCCAAGATATGCATGGTATGCTCTGGGTCTGATTAAGAAGGAAAGGATAGCTCAAGCAATCCCTACACAGGTCAAAGCCTAAGATCACATACTCATACAAATAAGAAAATCAGTGCCTGTCAGACTCCACAGCCTTTATTTAACCATGTAATGGCTGTGTTCTAATAGCACCACACAAGGACAGCTCCCAAGGACACAATTTACACCTGCAGTAATGTCAAGCTAAGTGTGGACCCTGCAAAGAAATAAAGTAAAATAATGGACTAATCTCATATGGAAATAAATATATATCTTCCCCTAAGCAAAGCATTTGTCTGAGGCATATAGTGATGTCAGTAATATCTTCTCTGTCAGATTTTTGCAATATACAGTTACATATTAGAACCAATAGTATGCATCAAGCGTTTATATTGACCATCATGTATAAAACACAGAACAGGTCAATTATATCATTTGCATAACTATACCAAGAAGCAAGACTGAAGTACCTAATTATTTCACTGTTTTAATGACAGTACTAACTGACAGACAGTAAGGTTCAACATGTTTAGAAGCAATCATTCAGAAATGAGTGGAAACAAGAAATCAAGAACTTTTCTTTTACAGTACATATTGGATAGTGCAAGCATTAACTATCCACAGTGTACATCAGCCATACATGCAACTCTAAGTCACAATGACATGTGCAAAGGATATAGCACAGTCATCATCATTTGCACAGGGTGGGAGGATTGGTGGGAGTGCAAAGCTGACACCAAATAAGTGAGTGTGTATACAGTGTTCAGGGCCTGTAAAAACAGATGTATAGCACTCAACAATAATGCTTAGGTAGAGTGCATCTTAGTGAGGTGGTATGGGCAAGTGATTTTTTTTTTCAATGTGTTTTTAATCCTGCATGAACACAATGAAGCACTGTGCTAGCACTAGGTGCAACTTGGGCAGGTGTGAGCCATGTGTGGTAAAGTAGTCGATGCCCCTGACAATGAGAACTAACTCTGTCAGGAGTTGCACTGCTACATCCACGGCCCTGACTAAAAGATGGGCTACTTGCTGAATGTGAGTGATGTCTGTTGGATGACCTCACCACACAACTACATTCAGGATGACAACCATGTGGACTACAATGTCTGGGTGTGGACACCACAATCGCTGACAGAACAATGGATGTACTGTCACTATGGGAGTGGGATTTTACTCAGTCATACCTGTTAACATTGGAAGATAGATTGGCTCTTCAGCCACATGGACATCCACCCTCCCCCAGCAGATGTGCTTTTGCAGAGCTTGCCTGATCCAGTATGTCATCTATCCTGTCCTAGGAGTTGCCCACACAGTTCAGGGAGTTTAGTAGTCATACTATCTCTTTTGAGGTCCTACCCATAGTCTAGAAGCACCTAAAGGCACATGAGCATCAGGATGAGGGTGGACATCAGGCATCCTGTCACAGTGGCTAGGGGGAGAAGCCAGATTACCCTGATCAACTGTGTCACCCTCATCCTGTTCTATATCTGAGGTCTCTGTGTCATGGGTATGTGCAGGCATAATGACTGTGTTCAAAATATGGGCAAGGGATGTGGGAGGCACAACCTCAGTGTCAGAATAACTCTCTACATTCTTAGACCATGCCTGTTCAAAACCACCACCATCATCATCATAGAGGCTACCGATACTTTGAAATCAGAAGGTAGGAGTTTAACAGTGCAACTCTTAGTATCGCCTATGATAACAAGCAATAAACGCAACAAAAATAGAAAATAAAATTGATCACATTTTTCCTTACCATAAAGGTATGATAAACTGTAATGAATCTACCTTATATACAATAATAACAATAACCAAATGTGTGCTTAACATCTGCAGGTTGGCAGGCAGTCTGTAATCCAGATGTGCCTATATGTGAGGAAGGGAAAGGAAAGAAGGCTAATAAGTATCACAATGAAAATGAAACAATTGAAAGAGAATACTTCCCTTCACAAGTGCAGATTAAAAACAATGCCATTCAAAAAAGTAGTTAACAGTTGGACCCCCCCAAAAAAAATCTATAACTGTGTCATCTAACTCACATATCACTGTCTATCTCTCTCTCTCTCTCTATATATATATATATATATATATATATATATATATATATATATATATATATATATATGTGTATATATATCAGACACCTAAGATATATACATATAAAGAGATATAGATATAATGATGACACTTGAATTTTGCTTACCAGGAAGGTCTGCTTGTGACACTCTGGGTCTGCCATCCACATCTTTACCAATTGTATGAACTGTCTGCCAAGCTATCTGGATCTCTGACAGTGGGCAGGAACTCATCTGTATCAGTTAGTGGTAGTTTGATAAGAGGACCACCTCCTATAGCCACCAGTTCCCAGGCAATTGCAACCACACTAGAGCAGGCAGATGTTATAATATCACTTGCCTGGCATATCTAGGAGTAAGTTCTCCCATGCCCTCCATGAGCACTGTCAACCACCTGCTGCCATATCCTGTCTTGGGCAGATGGTCACCTCTACCTCTCCCTTACAGAAAAACTCCAAGTCAACATAAGACTTGCATGATGACCTCATTGTCTGCATCAGTTTATTGGAGCTTGTGGGGTACACATTTCATCTCGGGTGATATATCACTATACAAGATAAAACAGAAAACAGACACATAATTAAATATATAATACATAGACAGGATGGCTGTGAACTCAGTTTTGTGTGAATACATACATCCATAATGCACACAACACTTTAAAAGTTAATGCTCCCTATGACTACACACAAGTTAGCCCCCCCAAAAAAATTATATTTATATATATATATATATATATATATATATATATATATATATATATATATATATATATATATATATATATATATATATATATACACATATATATATATATTTGTAAATCAAATATCAGCAGCAATCTATCTATAACAGTTCTATATTGCAGATAACACAGGGTTAACTGCATAATACACTGCAGCACTAACACTAAAAGTTCAAAATGTAGCATTAGAAATTTAAGACAACTATTGTATGTGCTATTTCCACTACTGCAGAGGGCAATCTGGTAAAAATAGAGAAATGTAACACATTTTTCTTTCTGCTAACTCAAGTAAAAATGCCAGACTTTTCTGCAAAGTTATAATACACTCATCTACAATAACTGTGCAAACAACAATTAAAGGGAACTAAAAATACATAGGTCATCTTGCATTTTGCACCATACTGTTTGTAATGCAGACATGACTATGCCAAAAGAAAAGGATAAAGAAAAAATATTATGATAAAAAATGATTCTGAGTGGTAAGTGCAATTCACCTTTTAATGTTGCACTGAAAGCAGTATGTAATAAATAGCAACATACTTTGACAACAAAGCAGTATAGAAAGTCGAGAATTTTTTAAAACTTGTGTTTATTTAGATGTTTCAAGCTTTATGGATCCAAAAATTCTCCACAGTATGATACAAGGGTATTACCTACACAATTACCATTATATATTGCAAAGTCAACCCTCTGAGCATGGTTTGTATGCACATGAGGTGTTAAATCAATATAATTCCAGAATACCACAATCTGTACTAAGTACAGGGAATGTAAACATGGTATAAGGAGTTACATGATTACATGCAAATACCCTAGCAATGCAAGGGTGAACACTGCAAAGTGTTACCTGCTAATGGTTTGCAAGTGTCAATGACTAAATTGGCTGCAGGAAGAATCAGGATTTCACAGTCTCTCCTCTTTGATATAAATCTACTGAGGCTGTGTCAGGGAGAAGAGATTTAGTAAAAAAATTAAAGTACATACATTTAAGAGAGCAACATTCCTAACATACAAATACTGGCTTTAATGACCAGAGTTATTGCCCTTTAGTAAGAAATGTTGTTCATATTCATGGACGTACTTTAAGCTTTGATACAGATGACATATGCAGTAAAGCAGAGATACATTACTATGAAGAAAACACAGATGAGGGAATGCAGCACCATATAGAAAAGGAGGAAAATATCTGCAGTACTTGCAGTCTTTATTTAATATTGTGTTAGTACATAGGAATTGTAACAGTTAGCAATATCACTATCATCTAAGCATTTATTGTCAAATGAGAATGAACAATTTTCATGACTTTGTTTTGTTGCTCTTTCACTGGGACTTGATACAATGGCACATTATCAGTACAGCTAAACACTTTGCTCATATATGTCTTTCTCTGTAACAAATACTCTTCAATTATTGTTCTTAATATCCTTGTTTGAAGATTCAAATCCATACAGTTTCCTGTTGCAAGATAACAGAGTTGATTAAACATCTGAAATGTACATTAAAATTATTTGCATCATAATTTTCTTTTTTTTTCTTTTTTCCTTTATTGCTGCTGCTTGGCATAGCTCTCCACTGACTGGCAGCAGTCAACAGCAGTGAATGGCATTTCAATGCCCAATGAAAAAACTGACAAATGATATTTGGAGTACCATTAACAGCACAATGAAGTCTGGACAGTAATGAGTGAAGAAACTGAAGTTGTCACACTTCTATCTCGGTGTTATAATGTGTACATTTATTGAGCTTAGAGAAACAGTAATATAAGTGTTGATATGGGAAAGTCAAGTAAGTTCAGTATTGACTAGCAGTGACAGACAGATAAGAAATTTGAAATTATGTCAATATTAATTGCATGTGCAGTGTGCACAATGAAAGCATTCTGTTCCCTGTGCCCTTCTCCATTCAAATGGCATTAGCTAAAGTCCTGATATTGTGATATTCCCTTAGAACTGCTCTACTAGTAATCTAAACAGGTGCAGCTTTCCTAAAAGCTTTTTTTTTTTCAAAAAAAAACAGCTCAGCACTTGTCTTAAAAGCATCTTAAACTGGAGGCTGAGCTTCAACCTGGGACTGACTGGCAAGACCAGACAGGAGGAGGCAACTACACACACCACAAAACCAGTCTCACATAAAGCTATCACAACAATGAATCATCAACACATAAACACACAAAGACATACTGTGCTGTGAACGTGAACGACCGAGACCTCCTCTCTACATGAAAAGAGACATAGAGGAGCTCTTCTGATTATGTAGCCCAGGCAGGTATGACCCTGACCCCTGAGCAGTATCCTTCCTTCACCAAGAATGATGCCACAACATAGAGACAAGATGATCAGCTTTAACAATTGGCTTAATTCTGGTGTCATTCAAAGGAATCCACATCCCCCCCCCCACCCAAAACAAAAGACCACAGTGAAGAACTGACTGCATAGATCAGGCAATCCCTAATAAAACCACCAAGACCCAACGTGGCAAGTGGTCCAGGTTCAGGACCCCAGCCACAAACAACTTTACAATAAGAGGAGAAAGCTGTTATGATAGAGCAAATCCATAAAAAAAGAAGACACCTTTGATCATTATTAGTAAAAAGAACCTATGAACCTATAGTACTGGGGTGGAAAGGAGATGTGAGAAATCTAAATGCATCAGTGTAATACAATTGTAGTTGTGCTCATTGATATTGATATATACACTGTGAATCATTTCATGTTTCCTCAAGTTGTTATTCTAAATGAGTTATGTGAATACCTATGAAAAAAATATTGCCTTCTGCATTTAAACACCACTTGGTAGGGCAAAATGTAATTTCATGGCTTAATGATATCCTTTAAGAGGGTCTAGATCAGACAAATGATTGGTATCAGAACCATGGCTTAAAACTACATACAAAAAATGCATTATCATACTCTTTGGGAAGTTCTGATAGAAATGCTACATCTAAAGAAATCCCAGTCCCTCCACACTACATGCTCCTGAGACCTCAGCCTCATTACCACAATCAACAGAACAAGCTGGAGGGACAGGTTCATAACCCAGAGGCTGCCCATGTTATGGAATAGACTTCCTATACATGTCGAGTGGAGCACCTCACTGGCCCTCTTCAGGAGAAATCTTGATGAGTGGATGGGAAAAGGAAAATTCACCCCAGGGATCACTCCAGTGACTCTACTCGACAGAGGCACTGGAAACTAAGGTCAGGTGGCACGATGCCAAGGTAATCCTATGGGCTAGGCTGGTAAAGGCTCCAGGGCCATTAGCTTAGTACACACCTATGAACCTATGAACCTATAAGTCAAACAGCCCTGCAAATTACAACATCAGTAGCAGTGTTTTTACAGTAGACTCAGAGGTGAAAGCTCTCGGTACATAGATAGATTCTTTGACCTCCATGTGTCCACAGTGGTGAAGAAATACTTTTATACGGCACATCTTATAAGTAAATGTATGGCATCGAGATCCAAGGAAATTATAGTCCCACTGTACTCAGTTTTCATTAGACTAATGATCAAATACAGTGTGCAATTTAGTGTGTACTTGACAAGACACTTACAGCAGCTGGGTTGGCCTCAGAGGTGCCTCACAAAGAAAATGCAGGGTGTAAAAGCATGAACTGTGGAAATAAACTAAAAGCCATATGCCTTTACTCCATCTCCTACCAACTTTTAAGTGGTGACCTATGACTGACCTATAAGGCACTCACAAATCCAGCCCCGATGGAGGTGCTACAAATCCACAAGTCAAACAGCACAACAGTTGACTGATCTCAGGATCTAAACTTAGTCAGTATCTCAAGCAAAACATGCTGGAGAGACAGATATGTATATCAGAGATTGCATTGCCCCTTCTTTGGAAAAGGCTTCCTATTCACACTAAGCAGAGCCCTTTCCTTTCCCCTCTGCAAATGCAATTTGGATCAGTGCATGGGGAATTGCAAATTCACACTTGGGGTAATGCCTATGCCCCTTATGGACAGGGGCAATCTGTAAAATACTCAATACACATGCACGCATCCATGTTATTCCCTTGCCCCTAGGGGCCATATATTGGGTAAAATTAGGTTATATTGGCTAGGCTTGTAAGGGCCCTTAAGCCATTAGTGTAGTAATCTCCTATGAACCTTTATGTTGTGGGCATGTATATAAGTGTATATAGTTGTATTTTCTTCACAGTCAATTAGCATGTTTCTTATAAACTGATTATGGAGGCTGGAATCAGTGCTAAAGTTCTGGAATATTTGTTGTGTCATTTGTAAAGATTCACTCTCAGAAGATGAGGAAGCATTCATTACTTAGTACTGGGAGTACAAGTTACACACCATCACCCATCAGATAAAAAATCAAAAACTGGAGTGATAACTCCTTATGGAAAGAAAATATGCAACTGATGTTGATGAAAGATACTGCTGTTTGCTAAGGTGCAATGTAATATACAATGACAAACAATGAGCTCACTGTACAAAATTATCAGAGGAAGATGCACTGAATTCTAAGAAATTTAAACAGTCATAGATCAAAGTATCAGCACAGGGCATGCAATGAAACTGAAATAAATTCAGGTGCTGTTTCCTTTTCATCTATAACACTTGTGGTTAACAGAGCCATCAAAAGTACATAAATTAAAAGCACTACACTAACAGTCATAGAATGGATGTAGATTTATGATGGTGTTTGATGGAATCAACAAATCTTTGTTAAGCATCCCAGACACAACAAAAAAATATCAATCTTCTGATTTCTAGTACATTGTAAAATGTTGAAAAGATGGTAACAAACTGCCAAATTGCTTTTTTTCTCTTTGCTGAATAAACCCCTCCAACCCCAAAAAGAAGCTAAGCAATCAAACGGCTATGCAAAATGTGATGCAGAACATGTCAGATTCTATAAAGACATTTGGCAAGCTCAAACAAAAATGACTATTTTAATAAGAGTAGTTTTTATTTTCTATTTGCATTTTTTCTCTGTAACTGTAAATGTGTATAGGAGCCATTTACGTAGAGGTATTATTAATTAGAAAAATGTTTCAGACTGACCCATACTTTTGCAATTTATATATATATATATATATATATATATATATATATATATATATATATATATATATATTAATTGTCACTTTCAGTACTACACTTTGTTTAGTAGAAAATAAATATGTCTCAAAATCATTTGCATTTAATCCTGTGCTGATATATATTTTTTCTAGATATTCCTTTAGAAATAGAGAGGTCATTTTTTCAAGCATGACCATATTATGGCATTATGTAGGAACCATATGTTTAATTGCAGTGACTGATATGTCTTAATACAATGTTTTAAAAGGATATTAAAGATAATAAGAAAACTATTATTTTTAAGTTTGAGTGGTCCTTTAGATCCTATCTAGATCAAGAGAATCTGTTATTTCTTTGCATTTTTTAAAAAATAAATCAATACATGCTGTGGTTAAATTGTATAAGTGTATCAAAATACACAAGGGAAGAGCTAGCTATAAGACCAGTTTGCAGAGAATGCTAAAATTCTGTGAGCACTATAAGTAAACAAACAAAGCTGATGATATCCCTTGGGAAACATTCAAATCTGCAGGAAATATGCAGTTTTGAAGTTGCTTTTAAATGAATTAAAGTAATTAGGCTGTACCCCACGAGAAAGAAAATAAGTATGCCCTTTAATATGAAAATTGTTAAAGTAAAAAAGCACTCACGTTTGCAGTTTTTGATTATAGATTTAATGGTCAACAGTTTAAGGGCACTTGGTTCAGCAGATCTCTTTTCTGCAGCTGCAAGAAGTAATTTAATAAATATACAATACAAATCAAGCTGTCAGCATGAATATATGTGTGAAGAACATCAGTAGATCTTGACATAAATACCACAGAAGTGATCTGGTAGAGAAGCATCATGTAAAAGGCGTGAAAACAAACTTCTTACCATATAGAAACCAACATTATTTCTCTAAATTATAAGTGGAATTAAAAATCCCTAAAGACAGAACATTGTATCTCCTGGTTTAGTCATTTTGTTTCAAATAGAGCTTTCATTCTTACTGACTTCATGAATGACCAATATAAGATGGTGTGAAATTATCACACATCACATTGTTATTATATTTTGAGTGCTATCTCCACAATAATATTTATCTTTTCACATATGAAAACCTTTACAGGGAAGACTTCCATGTAAAATGTGAACATTAATGTGTACATGTTATGCTCACATCTCTGAATTCCCAGAAACTGCATGCAAGCCTCACATTTTCAAGTTTTCTCCTGCTTGTGATAAAAGAAATGTGGGTATGTGCAATAAAAGATAAACATACACACAAAGATACACGCAAATAAACACACACACATGTTCAGAGACCCACATAAACTGGTAATTTATCTAAGAAAAATGCACTTTGAAAAAAAAAAGCTTGACTGGACCAGAAATTTATAATGTAGATAGTATATGCTCCTATTCTCTATTTCCCAGATTAGCTGAAAGTGCAGCAGGACACCATTTCTATTATGCGTAGATGTTCATACATATATGAGTAATATATATGGAATTATGTAAAATACTCAGAAAATAAATAATTGCATCATTGTTATTTGAAAAACAAACAAACAAAAATAAAGACTGACCAAAATTAATATCTTCAAAAGATACTGCACATGCTACATTAAATACCCAGGGAGTGCAATAATAAAAGTCTCCCACAAACCCTTCTACGTAAATACACCTAATCTGAGATTGCACAACAGTGGGGGAAAGGGAGCATTGTCAATCACTGCTGTAGCTTGATCTTACACCACTACAATCAACCAGATGTTAAGTTGATCACACTTGTTTGACTTAACAATTACCAACTAAAGATATACTTATGAACTCACCTGCTCCCATAGCTCTCTATATCTGTTTGTATATTTATATCTATATCTATATCTCTCTCTCTCATAGGTTCATAGGTTCATAGGTAGATACTAGGCTATCTGCCCTAGGGCATTTATAAGCCTAGCCAGAGTGTATTTGGCTTCCGCCTCCCTATTAGATTAGCCTACTGTGCCTCTGTAAAGTAGGTCACAGAAGGTACCCTTTTAAGATTAGTTTAATGTGCCTCTGTCTAGCAGGGACACAGAAGAGATCCCAGGGGTGAATTTGCGATTTCCAATCCACGCGTCCAGATTTCGCTTGAAGAGGATCAGCGAGGGGCTATGTTTAACATGAATTGGGATTCTATTCCAGAGTGAGGGGAGCCTCTGGGAAATTAATCTGTCCCTCCAGCATGTCCTATTTATTTTTGTGCTGAGGTTTAGGTCCCTGGAGCATGTAGCTCTAAGGGACTTGGATTTTTTGAGGTGGAGCATGTCCATTAATTCTGGGTTTGACATGGCTTTGTACATCAGGCATAGATTGCCTCTGAGTAGGCGGTAAGCAACTGAGTAGAGCTGGAGTTTCTTTAGTTGAGCTGCATAGGACATCTGTTTGTAGCCCATGATCCTCTTGGTGAGGTACTTTTGGGGTCTCTCCAGTTGCTGCAGGTGTCGGGTAAGGTACATCCCAAAAGGGGCAATGTATTCAATTATGGGCCTGATGAGTGACGAGTAGAGGGGCACAATGACCTCTCTTGATCTAGATGCGAACCCTTTCATGATAAGGTGGGCTATATAGAAGGTCTTTCTAACCACTTTGGCAACGTGATTATCAAAGGAGAGATTACTATCTACGTTGGTCCCCAAATCTCTAATTACTTCTTCCGTACTTAATGGATTACCAACTATGTGGTAATTTGTGGGCACCTTGTTTTTCCCAAAGGGGATGACTATGCACTTTTTAGCATTTAGCTTGAGGCCGTGGCTCTGGCACCAAGCATCCGTCTGAGACCCTTTTGGAGGATGCTTGTGTCAGCTGGAGATTCGATTATGGCCCCCAGTTTGCAGTCATCTGCGAACTTTGTCAGCCATAATCCACCCGTGTTAGCTTGAACCTCAGAGAAGTATATACCGAACAAGAGAGGTCCCAGAACTGAGCCCTGTGGGATGCCACTTGTAACTGGTTTGGATTCAGACATGGCTCCTGCGATTCTGACCATGTGAGTTCTATCTCTGAGCCAGTTTGCAACCCTTCTTGTGATATAGGGGGTGATATTTAAGCTGGTAAGCTTATTTATGATGTCTGAGTGGGGTATTGTGTCGAAGGCTTTTGCGAGGTCCAGGTAGGCTGTGTGGACTATCTTGCCCTCATCTATGGCTTTGGTAGCTGTTTCAAAGAAATCAACTAGGTTTAAGAGGCAAGATCTGCCCTTAACAAAGCCGAATTGAGTAGGGTCCAGTGTCCGGAGGCTCCCAATGTCTTTGTTTATGAGTTCCATGATAATACGCTCCATAGCTTTACAGACCAGACTAGTCAGGCTTATGGGGCGATAGTTTCCGGGGTCCGTTGTGGCACCACCTTTGTGGAGTGGGACCACTGTAGCTGTATGCCATTCTTTGGGTACATATCCTGTAGTAAGGCTAAGTTTGAACAGTGACTTAATGTGATGGTTCATTTCTTCTTGGAGCTCGTGTAAGACACAGCCTGGGACACCGTCCGGTCCCATAGATGCTGTGTTTCTTGCTTTGGAGAGGGCAGCTTTCACCTGTGCATCTGTGATGTCAGGGAGGTTACATTCAGTTGATATAGGCATTTGCTCCTTTGGGGGGGAAGGGGGGGGGAAGTTTGCACTGAATCTGTCTGCCAGGATGTTGGCTATGTCTGTAGGTTCGGTATATTTTGTATCATTATGCAACAATTCAGAGCATATCTGGGAGTTTCTGCCCATGTTCCTGACATAACTAAAGAAGGCCTTGTGATTATCTTTAGTGTCTAGGGCAATTTTTCTTTCAAAGCTGGCCTTTGATGATTTTATGAGGGATCGAAGTTTCTTGCTAATACTGATCAGAGATGCCTTCCCTTTTTGGGATTTTGCTCTGTCATGTAGTAGCTTCCTCCTTCTGTTGTATAGCTTATTTATGGCCGGGGTCCACCAGACTGGTCTCCTGTTTTTGGAGGAGTGAGTCTTGGTTTTATTTGGGATAGCAAGATCCATGCATTCCTGCAGGTGCTCATAGAATGCATTTGTAAAGAATTCAGTGGATTGGGCTGTATTATCCTCTGGCTCAGGGGCTTTGAAGGATTCCACCTCAGTCTTGAGAAGTGCAAAGTTGGCTTTTGAGAAATTCTTTAGTGATTTCCTTGGCTGGGGGTGGGGCCGGGATATGGATGTCCAGGAAAATTTGTTTATGGTCTGATCTTACCAATGAGGGGTTTACCTCTGGTGTGGAACATAGAGTCCCCATGTTAGTGATGACCAGGTCCAATATATTGTTCCCTCTTGTGGGAGTGGTGACCAGTTGTTCCATTGCGTTAGAGTTTATAAATTCAAGGAACTGTTGGGCGAGGGTGTTTGGGCTTGAGTAGTTTTCCCAGTCAATGCTTGGGTAGTTGAAGTCACCCAATAACATAGTCTTTGGAGAGACCTTCATATTCTCCAGTGTTCTCAGGAATGCCAAGTGGGTTCCTGTAATAGGGAGGGTGTTCTGTAGCAGGCTACAAACTGAAAGGCAGTTTTGCCTGCTGTTAGTTGCACATGGATGGTTTCCGATGCTTCGTGCAGAGCCACTAACCTGGAGGTCTAGGTATCTTTGATGAATATAGATACTCCCCCTCCTTTTGTGCTTCGGTCCGAGTTTTGGGGCCAAAATGCATGGTATGAATTATAACCTGGTAGTGCTGGAATGCTCTCAGGAGCCTTGAACCAGGTTTCTGTTACTGCACAGACATCGATTTTCTCCATACTGAGGAGAGCCTTGAGTGTGTGCACCTTGAGGTTTAGACTTCTGGCATTGAGTAGCATTACCTTTAGTTTTTTTATCCTTGGGTTGTCTATGGAGGTGGGTTTGTCCTTTGAGCCTTGCCTAAAAAAGGCACTATGGGGGTGGCAAGAGCCTTGGCCAGTATACGAAAGCCTAAGGGTGACAGGTGCAAGCCATCCCTAGTGAAACAACGTGGCTTGTCGAGCATGTCATCCCAGGCTGACAGACACTGGATCCCCTTTGAATGACACCAATACTTTAGCTAATTGTTGAAACTGATCATTTTGTCTTTATACTGTGGCATCATTCTTGGTGAGGGCAAGATGCTACTCAATGTCAGGGTCATATCAGCCTGGGCTACATGGTCAGAGAGCTCCTCTATGTCTCTTTTCATGTAGTCCAGGGAGGTGCATCTCAAGTCATTCACACCAGCATGGACAATGACGGAGTCATACTTGTATTTGCTTTGGAGTGACGTGCTTGCATTATGTGCCGGATCCTGGCACCCGACAGGCAGCTTCCAGTGACCTTCTCCTTGTTCAGTCTGGTGAGCGGGACGTCAGTGTGCCAGGCAATAGAGTCCCCTATAACAAGTGTATTTGGTGTGTTGTTTGGCCTTAAGTGCTGTGACTGTGAGGCACACTGATTTTGTGAGATATGTGATTCGTGGGTATTGTTGAGGGGTGGCTGTTGCATGGATATCTGCTTAGGAGGTCTTTGCTGTTTAGGCAGATTTTTATTTAGAGCCTCTGAGTATATTTTTGTGTGTTTATGTGTTGGGTATGCAGATGCAATAGGTCTGTGTGAGACTGGATTTGTGGTGTGGGTGGTTACCTTTTCCTCCTGACTGACTGTGCTAGTCTTGGGTTGAGTGAGCTCTGCCTCCAGTTTGGCTGTGTAACTGCATCTCTCACATATATTAGAGTTTGTTTGAAGGAGGAGAGGGTTGTCTGTGTACATAAGGCAATTGTAACATTGCCTCAAAATTCCCAGATTCACCAGCTGGACTGGAGAGTAACCTTGAAAATGACCCTTGAACATAGCAGATTAGTATTGGGAACTGTTTTTTTACTGATCAGATTAGGGAAGGGAACTGATTTTTCACTTGATCAGGAAGGACCAATGGGAGCCTAATACTTATGAGAAGTCAAGGAGGGTGTAGTGCTTTAGTTAGTTAGTGTTTCCTTATAAGAGCTGAGCAAGTGCAGGGCTTTAGAAAGAGAATAGAGTAATTACTTTAAGAGTTTGAACAGTTCTAAGGGAAAAAGTGAAGAGCAGACTTTGTGGCGCCTGGAATAGTTTAAACCTGTTTAGGAGGTGCTGTCCAACGCTGCTCAGTGTGCAAAACTGCACAAAAAGAGAGTTGTAGGGTTTTAAGAGAGAGAGATCAAGGAGTTTAGGATTGACCCAAAATGGCCAATAAAACTACAGCTTCTAGGTAGTAACCACTCCTCCACCGACAGGCAGGCTGTTCAGTGTTAACCACTCCCACTGGTGAACACAGAGACTTCCCTTTAGCCCAAGCAAGCACTGGCCTTCTAGAAACGTCCAAACAGTTCAGAACAGCAAATCTGTAACTGAACTTTCTTAACTTACATATATGGGTCTGCTACAAGTTCTTGCATGCTACTAGTTTGTGATGCATTTTCTTTCTGCCATTTGCATTAATTTGCAAGTGCCCTACTTCCCACTAGCCTAAAAGACAGATCCTAGTAAATTATTGATCTCTCCCATACCTGATCCTACTAAAGCATCTAACAGAATCCTAACTCTTACCATAGAAAACCACTCCCATTCCCCATCCCTAACCGTAAGGCTCCTATCCCTAATACAAGCCTCTGTTACTCTCTAAACCTAGTTCTCTACTCCTCCATCCATAAACCTAAAATCCCCATTCACTCTTTGACACTGAAACAACACTCCTTCTCCCAAACCCTAAGTTCCCTTTCCATTCCCTAAACCCAAAACCTCTTCCTGCTCCCTGTTCCTTAAATCCCTTATGACTCCTTAACTCCCTTTACTGGAAAAGTTCACCCAGACTCTGCCACACTTTACTGTGAGGGAAAGGTTAGTTTGCTTTTGCTTTCTTATATTTTGTATTACTTTATTGCCTTCTTCTATTTTGTATAATGTGATTTGTTTTCTTTGCACTGTGGTTTACTTGTATTCTGCTTTCAATTGCATATTAAAACTAGGAAAGAGACCAGCGCTATGTCTCTTGTGAGTCACACAGAAATTAAAACAGGTCAATCAATTAAGGTTAATAATCTGTGAACTGATGACAGGGGTAGGAACTAAACATTCTATTTAAAGGAAAATTCCACATTAGAATTAAAAAAAAATGTTTTTTTCACTGTATCTTTGTTTTCAGAGCTATTTTAATGATTCATAATCACTCCAGGTGCTTATGTTACAATTTTAATGTGTTTTCCTCAAAATGAAGGATGATGGGACCTACCTTAGCAATGTGATCTTGATTTCTTGCTTTCATTTCTTCTTCCCAGAATAGATTTAATGTCCTCTTTATATGAGTCTTGCTAGATGTAAGGAAGGGGTGTTGTTTTCTCATGCCATTAAGGTAGAATGGCAGGACTGTGAAGCATTGTCATCTAACACACCTTCTGTAACAGAGCTACTTCTATGTTTCCCTGACTGTGCCTCATTTATGTGTCTGTCAGAGCTTATTCTATGCTATAAATAGCTGTTAGCTACTTACAACAAAAGAAATTAGGTAAATATTAGGCTTTTGTGAAGGACTTCTTTTGTAGTTCTAAAACAATTGATAGACCTTCACCCACACTGTCATGCTGAGGTGTGAAAACTCTCACTGCATTAAATGATCCTTTCTGTACTTTTACAGGTGACAAGTAGTAGGATTCCAAAGTCTGTCTGTTACTTTTCAGTATGCCTTCAGTGGGAATTGTTTTCTCTCTTATGAATAATGCAGAATTAAAATGTGCTTTACTAGTTCCTTAATTATGTCTGTCATGCTAATTCCTTTTTATTTCATATTTATTTAGACATTGGTAACCAGGAAAGTAAACTGGTCCCAGGACCCTTTTCAGCCACAACTCAGGTAACATTGGCAAAGATAATAACAAGTAATAAATGTACTTAGCAAGACAACGAAAACAATACTGACATAAAAGACATTGGCTATGTATTGCACATGCAATCTCTGTCAGTGTGTGAGAGTGAATAAATAAAATATTAAGAAACTTTTACTAGAATGTATACATTAATAATGCTTAATTCTACTAGTTTAATATAAATAATGAATTGTATGCACCCATATTACACATATAAACTAAATGGGTACAAAAACATATGAGTGTGTGTGTGTGTGTGAGTGTGTGTGTGTGTGTGTGTGTGTGTGTGTGTGTGTGTGTGTGTGTGTGTGTGTATAACATGGAAAATTAGATGATATGCCTGTCTGTGTACTTTATGTCCTATAAAGAAAAACAAATCAAATGAAAATTTTGTGTAACTGTATATGTGTGTCTGCACATAAACGCATACATGTGTATATATATATATATATATATATATATATGTGTGTGTGTGTGTGTGTGTGTGTGTGTGTGGGTATAAAATGTATGTAGCATGTAGAATTCTATAATACTATAAGTGGGATGTGCATGTCTGACTGTGTGTGTGTGTGTGTGTGTGTGTGTGTGTGTGTGTGTGTGTGTGTGTGTGTGTGTGTGTGTGCATATGTGTAGGTGTGCGCGTGTGTGTGTATGTGTATATATACATTTAAACACACCCCCAGATTTTAAAAAGCTTGCACGGCATGCATGATCAATGTAAGGGGTAATGTTGGCAATATTGTGCCTGAGCAATCCACGTACGTGCTTGTTTGACGTGCGTGAGCACTCTAGCACTAGTGCTGCACATCCCCAGCCCCCGTATGCAAATTACCCCATTTGCAGGTGACAACCATGCAAATGAGGTAAATCTGCTATCCAGGAAGCTGGAATCAGGGCATGCAGGACTAGCATAATATGCAGAACTTTACTCAGTGAGGAACCCAGTACGGTTCTGCAAAATCCAAATCGAGGACATGACAGCTCCAAATACAGGCTGAATATCATTGAGAAAGCATGCCATTGACCAAGTATAAGGTCATTGGCATTGCAAACAATGCAAAACATACAAAATACAACCTTTATTTTTACCGCCAATCACAGCTGTTGAAGCATAGGGCAGTGGCGCGCAAACGGTATCGGGGGGGGATAAGAAAATAAACCTAAAACAAGCATTCCAACTAAAATCAGTATTCTGCCATGCAAGTCAATGGCAGGCAAAAGACAACCTGTCCAGTGAATAGTGGTAGCTAAGCGGGAGGCTCAGTGTGACACATGTAACTATACACAGTTTTCTCCAGCATGTGAGGCAGGTTCCAACAGTGTAAGAGTATGAATAGCTGAGTGCAAGACTAGGAGGTAGGTGATATCATGGGTGGGTATGTCAGGCATACTGTAAGCAGATTGGAGTCCTGTGGCTCGGGGTTTCTCATAGTTTAGCACAGCTAAGCTAGGGGGTGTGTCTAAACCTACCTAGCACTTTTGACAAAGTGTAAGCGGGTGTGTGCGCCGCACCTCAGGATCGACAGGAAGATAAAGGTAGTTATACCAGGAAATAGCAGCAGTGTGCACATTGGAGTACACCAATTGCACGGCATGCCCCCTGGCTAAAACAGAAGGGCAATGGGAAGGGAAAACAGAACTAGGAAGGTAATCAAGGGGTACTAGGTTAGCTGCCAGGTGAAACGTATCAGAACCAGCCAATTACACAGGCAGCAGACCAGCCCAGCCCAGAACACTACTATAAAATATGAAAACACCTACCCCTCTCATTTTCCCACACCCTACACCACTGGTGTAAACAAGCGGGGAACTTTTAACACTCACAACAGCAAGATGTTAGGGGCTGCAATAGCTATCATACAACTTGTGGAAGAGGCTGAGGGTGGTGAGGATGTGAATGCTGCTGACCAACTCACAGTGAGGAGATGTAGAAGAATGTAAAGACCCAGGGTAACCTACTAAGGGCTACATGAGCTGGAGATAGTGGAGCACTATAGGGTGGACAGCAAATTGTTGAGCTGCGCCAGCCATACCTGACACACAGAACTAACAGATGGGAACCCATCCCAGTGGATACAAAGGTATGTGTAAACCTAAGAATACTAGCTACAGGTATCTTCCAAAGGCCAACTGGGGATGTGATGGGGATTTCACAGACACCAGCATCCAGGGTACTCCACCAGTTCCTGGATGACATGTCAGCACATGTCGGTGAGCATGTATAGTTCCCCATCACCCATGAAGCGTTGGCCAGCAATATGCGTCTCTTCCACCAAATAGCAGAATACCCTGAGATAGTGGGTGCAATAGACTGCATGCACATGTGTATCAAAGCACCACCCGGTGAGCAGGGTAGGGTCTACATCAACCTCAAGGGTTTCCCCTCCATCAACTGCCAGGTCATGTATGATGCCCAGGGTGTAATACTGAATGTGTGTGCTGGCTGCCCTGGAAGCTATCATGATTCCCACATCTGGCATCTGATGCAGCTGTACCAGAAATTTGCCAATGGGGACATCCCACATCGTCACCTAGTGGGGGATGCTGGATACGCATTGGAGCCGTGGCTGATGACACCCATCAGAAATGCACACATACCCGAACAAGAACTCCATAATGAGGCACATGCTGAAGCAAGAATCATAACAGAGTGTGTGTTTGGGATGCTCAAGTCATGGTTCCGGTGCCTGGACACATCCGGTGGAGCCTTGCAGTACTCACCAACTACATGTACCCAAATCATCCTTGTATGTGCCATGCTACACAATATGATCCTGCAGAAACAGCTGCAGCAGGAGCAGCATGAGGCAGGGCTACACAGCCCCCCACCAATGCCAAGGCCTGCACAGGCACAGAGTGACTCAGAGGAAGAACACCCTGAGCCTGCCACAGTAGGCAGAAGGAGGCATGCCCAGTATGCCCTGGCCCTGGCAAAGAGGCAATGCATAGCGCATACTCTGACATGGGAGGGACCCAGGGAATAGCATCTCTATCTGACTCTTACATACAGTAAAAGGGATGCCAAACATTACACTACCTGTGCCTAACCATGCGTATAGAGTGCACTATGTGCATCCGACATAGGCAGCCCTGCAGCACCACCCTCAATACTGGGACACCCACAAGATAAGGGACTCACACATGCCAGTCAGGAGGGGGAGGGTCACATACTGAACAACAGTCACAGCCAGCAGGACAGGTGTAGACAGACACAAACAAATGCTGTACTATGGCCTCTGAATGAGGGCTATGGGTAACCACCCCCCAGGCCTACACAGACAGACTACAGCAGGCAAGGTAGTGGGAAGTCAGTTGTGAAGGCTAGGAAGTCAGAAACTAATATGTAGGCAATCCAAAGATAAGAACTGTAGTACACTGGTATGGCCTAGCCAGCACGATAGGTAAGACTACTGACTGAAATGGAGTACATGACATACCAGTACAGTCCTAGCAAATGTGTACAAGTGTCAGGTTTGCCCCCACATCCTACATAGAAATACAGTAACAGTCAGGTGCGCCCCCCCAATCCTGTGTAGAAACAGAAATAGTCAGGTGTTCCCCCCGCTAATGCAGACATGTTTCAACAGTCAATGCTAAATGATCAATGGATACCCTGCAGACGCAGTATGCTACCTATCGTACAACACAAAGGTCAGCACTGCAGTACAAACCACCTGGACATGATCCACACATGCAATACAGATGGCCTTACTGGGCATGCTCACACACTTAGAGAAATGAAGGCAATGTCAGTCATCAATATACTGAAAGCTCATACTGGGCATGCTCACACAAACACATGGAGGCCATGTCTGCAAACACCAGTGGACCAGACATATCCGGCAGTTGCAATTGTTAGTGCAGACACATGTCAGTATGCACCACTCATGCCTTGCACACACAGTGAATAGGAATACAGACATATATGTAAGGACAACACACTATAATAAGCCAAAGGTAGATGGACATAGATGTGTGGAAGAGGGTGACATTGACAAGGAGCCATCCTGGCCTGTCCCACCCAGCACACAGCCAAAGGGCCCCAAACACATTAAGTACAGATGTCACTCACTCCAGATACTAGTGATCAGTACCTGTCAGCACCACAGGCTATGTGGTGCGTGTGCCAGCTCTGCAACATGACTGTACAAGGACGTAGTCATCTAGTAGTTGTATACATGTACCTGTGATATATGGCCCCATGTGTGGCCACATGTTGAGTTTTCCCCCCCTACATGAATGGGTTATGGCCCATGCACACACTGCCCACCTCATATCGCTACTATGACAAGCCTGCTGAGGTCATCCAATGTGAAATACACCTTTGGGAGAGTTGTAGCCCAGTAATCTCCATGATGCATCCCATAACTGCATACTTCTGTAATGTAATAAACTAGTTAGGTAGGAGTTCTAACTCCAGACCTGGCAACTGTGTGTGTCAGTGTTTGTGTGTGTGTCTGTCTGTCACTGACTGTGTAGAGAGCTATGCCTTTTAGGCTACTCACACCCCTTATAATTCACAAACCCAACTTTGGCAAGGCTGCTGATTCACCCAGCTAGAAATACTCCTCTGGGAAGACTGTAGCCCAGTAATCTCTGTAGCGCATCCCATAACTGCGTACCGCTGGAGTGTGATAAACAAGTTAGGTAGGAGTTACAACTCCAAACCTGGCAACTGTGTGTGTGAGTGTGTGTGTGTTGGTGTGCATGTCTGACTGTGTACAGAGCAATGCTTTTTTAGGCAACTCACACCCCTTACAATTCACATACCCAACTTTGGCAAGGCTGCTGATGTCACACACCTAGAAATACACCACTGGGAAAGCTGTAGCCCAGTAATCTCTGTAGCGCATCCCATAACTGCATACTGCTGTACTGTGATAAACTAGTTAGGTAGGAGTTATAACCCCAGACCTAGCAACTGTGAGTGTGTGTGTGTGTGTGTGTGTGTGTGTGTGTGTGTGTGTGTGTGTGTGTGTGTGTGTGTGTGTGTGTGTGTGTGTGTGTTTGTGTGCATGTCTGACTGTGTAGAGAGCAATGCTTTTTAGGGTACTCACACCCCTTACAATTCATATACCCACCTTTGGTAAAGGCTGCTAATGTCAAAAACCTAGAAATACACCTCTGGGACAATTATAGCCCAGTAATCTCCATAGCATGTCCTGTAACTGTGTATGGCCATAGTGGGATAAAGGAGTTAGGTGGGAGTTCTAACCCACAATCTGCCAACTGTGTGTGTGTTTGTGTGCATGTCTGACTGTGTAGAGAGCAATGCTTTTTAGGGTAATCACACCCCTTACAATTCATATACCCACCTTTGGCAAGGCTGCTGATGTCACCCACCTAGAAATACACCTTTGGGACAGTTGTAGCCCAATAATCTCTGTAGCACATCCTGTAACTGCGTACTGCCATAGTATGATAAAGGAGTTAGATGGAAGTTCAAACCCCAGACCTGCCAACTGCGTGTGTGTGTGTTTGTGTGCATGTCTGACTGTGTAGAGAGCAATGCTTTTTAGGGTACTCACACACCTTACAATTCACATACCCAACTTTGGCAAGGCTACTGATGCCACCCACTTAGAACTACACCACTGGGAAGGTCATAGCCCAGTAATCTCGGTAGCACGTTCTGTAACTGTGTACTGCTGTAGTGTGAATTAGAACCATGGTAGGGTTCCATCCTCACCCATGGCAGTATTGGAAGTTTTGTGTGTGTCACTGTCTGTGTAGGGAGCAATACATTTTAGGCTAGTCACTCGCAGTACATTTCAAATGCCCTACTTTGACAATCTTGCAGATGTCATTCATTGTGAAATACACCTTTGGAGAAGGAGTTCTCTAGTAATCCCCATGGTGCATCCTATAACAGCTGCATGCTATAGTATGATATAGACCTCCATTAGGGGTTCTATACCCCCACATGTTGGTTGTGGATGTTTTGTGTGTCTCAATGCCTGTGTAGGGAGAAATACATTGTAGGCTTGTCACTCACAGTCAATTTCAAATGCCCTACCTTGGCAATCCTCTTGATGTCAGTCATTGTGAAATACACTATTGTGGAGGGAGTACTCCAGTAATATCCGTGGTGTGTACTATAACTGCGTAGTGCTGTCATGTAATAAACTAGTTAGGTAAAGGTTCTACTCCCAAACATAACAGGTATGTGTGTTTGTGTGTGTGTGTGTGTGTGTGTGTGTGTGTGTGTGTGTGTGTGTGTGTGTGTGTGTGTGTGTGTGTTTGTGTGCGTGTGTGTTTGTAAACCGTATCCTGTGTAGAGGTGGCTGTGACTGTGTGACACCTGTGGTCAATGTGGAGGGGGTTATGGTGGCCCTACTATATATCACAATGTGCACCGTACAGCGATATCAGATGTGAAATGGCTGAGAGGCTGGGATGCAAAGCCATACCCATACATGTGACATCAAGGCCAGGCAATAATAGTTAGCAACCCCAGTATTACCCAGAGCACACTCTCAACCCATGTGTCATACACACACATGCCTAGGAACAGCCAATATATGGGTAGTACACTGCATATTGGCCACTGATAGTAACTATGGAGTGAGAGCAGTGGGCTACAGAGGGCATGTCACCCTGTCCACCTGTCCAATATGTATGTACATGCAGTGAGTGCACCTCCCCCATGCTCCTTAATGGACACCTGCACCACTTGTGGTGCCATCACATGTGACCCACTATGGACATACCATGCTTGACAACATGCCCTGTATGGACAGATGCCACTGACACCAGGGAATGCTGTTAGCATGCTCTCTATGTAGGTGCTGGGTAAACCTGCTGGCCATTGGGCAGGACTGGCAAATCTGATGATAATCTGCGTTCACAACATGGGCCAGACACCCCAGGTACAGTTCCACATGTCACTGTACATGCATATGGGAGGTGTGCACATCCCAGACACCATCCATGTCATGGACTAAGGAACACATACATGGCAAGCGATGCACAGCATTGGCCACACACAATAGTCACCCAGGTGACTGGATGGGGAATACAATACCCACCAGTGTGGGCAAATGCAGACACTACATCCCTGAGCCACAATGCCGACCATTGTCATGTGGCCTGATGCGAAGGTACACCCATAGCCTAACCTTGGACAGCTATCTGGCACAGTCAAACACCACACACTTGTGCAGATATGCACCCATGCATGTCAGTACTGGCACCCTGTGTGTCTGTGTGTGTGTTGCATGCTGCGTATGTTCACATCCACACTCCTTACAACCCCATGGGCATACTGCAGCATGCTGTCTGATGTCACACACCTCCCCATACCCTTTGCCCATATAGCCCCCGTATGACCTGTGTGATGCATGTGATACCTGCACAGTGATGTCATGTGGCAATCACACTACCGATGAGTTATACACCTGGCCCTGCCAAGTGTCTCAATGTGTGTATGTGTCCCTGTGAGAGTGTGGCTGTGTTGATGCTGGCACCTGTTCATGCGGACAGGCACATATATATCACCTACTGTACAGCTACTGTATACCTATTACAGATGTCACTCAACATCACATATATGTTCTGGAGTTCTCCACAACAGATATCCCATGTGGTACATCCAATAACTGCATCAAATTGTGATAGCACTACATAGTTGTCAGGGTTTTGATACCCTGTGCTGATAGGTGTGTGACACAAACATGCTTCAGTTTTACCTTCCCACCCCTCCCTGTCTGCCTCTCCCACCCCCTCTCTGGTGGATGTGGAGACCTATACCTGCTTTGCTTAGGCAGCAGCATGTGTATTTTAAGTGATGCTCATGATCAACTGATGGCCTCTGCATGCATTGCAGCCCTCCCCAGCTGATTGCATGTGAAATAGCTGTGGTAACATTCCCATAGCCAATTGTATGGAAACACACTCCAATATCTAGGAACATCATGGTGGCGTTGGCCCTTTTCATCTACTGTGAGCAGGAACTAGATCTGTCATGTGGCAAACAGCATCTCAGATGGATTACCTCTAACAACATACACTGTGGAAACAGTGCAACAAACAGGAAGGGGATGTGCCTGACCTGACTACAGACTGTAGGTGCTGCTATACTGCATTTGGAGTGATGTTGGTTTAACAGTGTTTGTGTGGATATGGCTGTCCTACATGTCTCAATACCTGCCTTGTCTGTTCCATGTTTATGAGGAATCCCCATCTGCAGGGTCATCTGCAGCCTGGCCAGTGTTGTGTCCTTGGTTTCATGTGTCACCCATGGAGCATCTAGCTGGGGACTGCAGAAGGTAGTGTGAGGATTGCAGTCTGTAGATGGTGAAAGCTGTTATAGTCACTGATGTCATATCCCTCATAGGACATATGTTGCAACAAACCCTGTAACAACAGTAAATATATGCAGTTATCACAATAACATGTCAATATTGGCCCTGTGTATGTGCTTCCAGCAACATCTCTATCAACGTTTGTACATATGTTGTGCATGAAGTGGTGCATATGTGCTGTACACAATAATTAGTGTCATCATATCTGAGAACAAGCCAGTGATATATCTGACTGCTACACGTTATGTACAGTAGGGGTTACATTTCATGACATTACCTGGACATTCTGTGGATGTTTGTACAGTACTGAGGTCTGTGTACCTATGGTGACTGTCTACAGTGTGTGTATTGTTAATATGTACCTTAGCCTGTGTACAGACTGTGGTAGATGTCATTGCTCTAGTTCCCCTCCTATCATATGTTACATGCTGCTCCACTGTATGGTACTGTATTGGCATACATGTTTGTAGGGCCATACACACACGTGTCCCATACCACAGACAGCCATCAGACCAAACAGTGTAGCAGGCCAGTATATGTAGGATCAGTATGTGAGTGGCACATATGAGGATGGTGTAGAACAGATAGTCCATATATTTTAATATCATGCTAGCTAACCATATGTGGCTATGGCTGTGTTCACATTGGTTGTGGGTATGCACTTTCACACAGGTGTATCTTACCCTGTGCTGTGACATGCCTGTTGAGCCTGCTTTATATGCAGGTACATATGCATTCCCCCATTGGAGATGTAGGCCAGTGTTGAGCCAGTCTGCCTGCAGCCTACACAGTGCATTGTTACATGCCTAGCAGCTTAGTGTACTTACCCAGTGGGATGTCATATGCAGATACTTGTCAGATGTAGTGCTGCCGGGCCTCCCTTAACAGTCATGTATGTCACACAGGGCTTTACCACCTACTGAGTTTGTACACTGCCCTGTCAATATCTATTGGGTAGTATGTGGCCATAGTACCCCTGTACCAGCGGTCATAATGTGTCAGGCCAGACAGTGGTGTATGAATGCATAACCTATGGTGGACATTATATACCAGTCGTTATGTGTCATACCCATCTACATGGCCATCTACATCCATATTGTCAGGCATGGTACATATGTGTAGCACTAAGGGCTTATGTGTATACCTCTGAACTGTACAGAGTCTGTCAGACTTTCCACATATATTGGCCAATATCTCTGCTGCAGTCCACAGTGGCATTATGTGCCAGCAGCGGTACTGTACAATGATGTCCTTAGGATGTCTGTCAGTAGCCGATGGCACACATGTTATAAGCAGATGTGACCTCCCAAACACACCATGTCTGTTAATACAATCCCAATGACAGTAGCAATAGTCTACTAGTATACCTGCTATACATACCTGATATCCCCTTCAGCTACGACATTGGGATCATACGGGCTGGAGTTAGGCTGCACTTCATGTCCATGACATATGGTGGAAATATAGGTACATATACTTATCCAGACAGCCAAATATGCATGATTACACATGTGTACTACTCCCAATTAATACTGTCATGGCAATCACCTACTATAAATCCCCACATCATCTGTGCATGGTCCCTTTACATTTCCTGTGTGATGGACATCTGTCCTGTGTGTAGGCAGCAGTGCTACTGACAGCAGATAGCAATACCCCTTACAGGAGAACCGGCACACTCAGGGCAGCCACATATTTGTAGGAGGATCAGGAACTACAGACAGACTGCGAGTAGAGTTGTGTTATGCTTTGTATAGTACTGGTGTTACAGAGAGTGAGTGTACATACTAGTTTACCTTAGAATGCAGTCTGCCTACATAGCACACAACTGTGGGCCTATCCTTATGCTGGCCAGAGCTATGCCTATTATGTCTTGTCTGTCCACCACACAGGTCCTGTGTCAGATATTACACTGGCAGTGTGTGTGTTGAGTGTTATCGGTACATGGCTACATCCATGTATGTTTCTAACCTCAATTCCCTGACTAAGGGTATGTTACAGACTATCCTGTAATACCAGCACCTTGCTTAGTGTATGGCAACAGTTGCCCACATATGTGCCTGTATTCC